>NC_142143.1:34278636-34430151 GCF_024610735.1 Ursus americanus
TTATACACTGAACTATGAATGGGAAAAGAAGGGGTATCTCTGTGTGTGTGTGTGTGTGTGTGTGTGTGTGTGTGTGTGTGTGTGTGTGTAGAGATATATATGAGTATATATATATATAATGTACATATATATGCATATATGTGAATATAATTATATATACATAATGCACATATGTATGTATAGGTGTATATATCTGTATATTATATATACATCATGGATATATATGTGTGTATATGTGTGTGTATAAATTACATATATATTCATATATAGATTATGGAATATTATTCAGTCGTAAAAAACTTGCCATCTTCAAGAAAATGGATGGATGAAGAAGGTATAATGATCACTGAAATAAGTCACAGAAACACAAATACCATATGATTTCACTCGTATGCGTAATTTGAGAAACAAAACAAATGAACGATGAGAAAAAATAAAAAGGCAAAAACCGGACTCAAAAATATAGACAGCAGGCTGATCGTTGCTAGAGGGGAGGTCCTGGGAGAGATGGGTAAATAGGTGAAGGGGATTAAGAGTACATTTATCTTAATGAGCAATGAGGAATGTATAGTATTGTTGCATTACTCTGTTGTGCACCGGAAACTAATGTAACACTCTCTGTTAATTACACTGGAAAAGGAAAGAGAAGAAAAAGAAAGGTAAGGAAGGTAAGGAAAGGTAGGCTACTGTAAGGTAAGGTGAAGGAAAAAAAAATAAAGGAAAGGGAAGGGAGGGAATGAACCAAGGAAAGCTTTTCAGGGAACAACACAAGAAAAGTGCCCTAGTTCTGGTGCTACCGCATCTCTGGCCAATGCCCGGTCTGACTCACCTCAAGCCCAGGAGGGCCCCAGACTGGCCCCCTGACACCATAGGGCCTGAACCTCGCCCACAACAGGCAAAGAGAGCCACTGCATATGACTCGACCGAAGGCAAATGCAACTCAGCCACAACCGTAGCGCACTCAGAACACACTTTAGAGACAGCCCTGAAGTGCCATATTCTCACCAACAGGGCACATTGCACTGCAGGGCATCACAGGAACTCTTTTTTTATAAGGCCAAAACTTCCAAGGACGGGAGGTGTAGTTGCCTTTCCTAACACAGGGAAACAGAGAGAGTTAGAGAAAACGAGGAGACAGAGGAATATATCCCCAGTGAAACAACAGGACAAAATCACCTCAAGGGGGCTAAACAAAACAGAGATAAGCAGTATGCCCGCTAGAGAATTTAAAGCAATGGTCATAAACTCACCATACCTGAGAAAAGAGTAGAGGACGTCAGTAAGACCCTCAACAGACATCAAAAACATAAACAAGAACCAATGAAAGGAGAAGAACTTCATAACTGAAATTAAACATACACTAGATGGTTAAGAGCCTCTATGGGTTTTCTCCTTCTCTAATGACTTCCCATTCTATCTTCCCTCCCTTCCCCTATGGTCCTCTGCCCTGTTTCACATATGACTGACACCATAGGATAATTCTTTCTCTGACTGACTTATCTCACTTTGCATAGGACCACCTCCGGTGCTAAGTATTCATCCTTTCTGAGGGCTAAGTCAGATACCATTGTGTGAGATATACATATGTATATGGATCTACGTGAGGTATATATGTATATGTTTATGTATATATGTGAGCTCTAATATGCATATATATAGATGTGTATATGTGTATACGTATATATGTTGGAGAGAAAGAGACTGTGTGTGTGTGTGTGTGTGTGTGTGTGTGTGTGTGTGTGTGTGTAGAGACACATATATGTCACCTTCATTATCCATTCATCCCATCAATGGACATCTTGGCTCTTTGGGCAGTTTGGCTATTGTGGACATTGGTGCTATGAACACTGGAGTGCAGGTGCCCCGTTGGATCACTCCGTTTGTATCTTTGGGGTAAATACCTAGTAGCGCAATTTCTGGGTCATAGGGCAGCTCTCTTTTGTTGCTGTGAGGTGGTGGGTGGGGGGAGGGGGTAATTGGGTGATGGGCATTAAGGAGGGCAGGTGAGGTGATGAGCACCGGCTGTTATATGCCACTGATAAAATAGCGAACACTACTTCTGAAGCCCGTGACGTGCTGGCAGTTGGCTAACTGAATTTAAATCAAAACACTACACACTTGGGGGGAGGCGCTTTTACGTAGGACTTACGAACGTGGGAGAACCAAAACCAAAAAATACTGCTGTTCACAATGAAAAGTCTTTATTGCTACATTACCTATATTTGAAAATTATAATACAATATTATATAGAGAATAAATAAAAGTAGTCCACATATAAGAATACCGTAAATAGCATTTGCAATATAATATCTTGAGAAATCGGAAGAGTCCATCAAAGTAAAAGATGAGCTTTAAAGTGTAGTATGTCTTTAGTGCTACTCACAGAAAGTCCAAACTTCTGTGAAGACAAAGAAAGTCCCATAGTCCTTGGTGTGGTCCAGGAAGCACAGTAATGTTTAGACGTGAGGGGAGTCAACCACGAAGGAGCTGTCTGCCGTGTCTAGCAACTGAAGATGGAAGAAGTCGGGCCAGGGAGGACAATCCTTGCACCCACCGGCCACCATGACCCGCAGATACAAGTTCAGGCGCAGTAACAGGGCCGGGCAGGTGGGAGGCCTGAGTGGAGGGGAGGGAAGAGCACTTCCTTAATACCGCGGCCCACTCCTCAGGAGGGGACCAACAGGGCTTGGCTCTTGGTCTCCAGGCAGCTGAGGAAAAGCTCCTTGTGATGTAGTGAGTCTCACAATCTCTTCCAGGCACTGCAGGTCTCTTAGCATCTCCCTCACCTGGCCTTCTTGTTTTGATCTTTTGGCGCTCTCTCCCTTCAGTTCTTGAACCAGAGAATTTAGTTCCTCCCTCAGCATCACGTTGGTCCTGTTCGCCTTTCTGTAAGAGTCGGCAAGTCTGGGTATATCGAGTGAGTCTTTCTCCCGTCTGGCATTTTCTAGCGATGATTCAATTCCGACATGCTCCTCCTTAGCATCGAAGAGCTTGTCAATGAGTTGGCATTTCTCCTCAATCCCTGCAGCCACTGCTTCTGCCAGCTGCTTTTCACGACGTCCGTAACGGCGACTTCTAACGGACCGAACGAGTCTGAACGTAAATAAGAGGCCCACCAATAAGCCAATGACAGGCAGACGCACCAGTGTCTCCCACTGGAGGTTGTGGAGAAGAAGGGCCGGACTTGGGTCGCTTGGCAGCAGCTTCACCATCATCTCGCCCAACCTCCCAAGGATCCGCTCAAAGCCGTGCTCCACAGAGGTTGGCAGCACCTCCATGGTACTGCTCGACCGCAGGATGATTCCTGGTCACCGCGCACCCAGTCGTCACGACACACCCTAGGCAACGCCTCAACATTCCGCCCGGAGCCCAACCAGCAACTGCCAGTCTGATATGGCCAGATATATGGCAGGATTTCGGGGGGCAGGGGGCAGTGTATAGGCTTGTCTCCATGACTGCCTAATGTTCCTTATTTCCCTCTTTCTTAATTTTAGCAATGTAAAACTAGAATACAGTGACATGTGCCCCCCCCCAAACTCAAAACAGAACAAATCGAAAAACCACAAGATGGAATAAACAGTAGACTAGAGCAAGCAGAAGAAAGGAACGGTGATCTGAAAGACAGAATGATGGGAGGCAATCAAGCTCAACACTTGTGAGAAAAAAAAATAATGGGAAAAATGAAAACAGACTTTGAGAATTCAGTGACACCATCCAGTGTAGTAACATTTGCATTGCAGGGATTCCAGAAGGAAAAGAGAGGGGGGAAGGAGGCAGAAAACTTCCTTGAATAAATAATAGCTGAAAATTTCCTGAATCGGGGGAAGGAAACAGAAATCCAATTCCAGGAGGCACAGAGAGACGCTCACAAAATCTTCCCAAGATAGTCCACAACGAAATGCCTAGTAATTAAATCAGCAAAAAAAAAAAAAAAAAAAAAAAAGTAGTGATAAGGAAATCATTTTAGCCCCGCATCGGGCTCCCCACTCCACTGGGAGCCTGCTTCTTCCTCTCCCACTCCCTCTGCTTGTGTTCCCTCTCTCGCCGGCTCGCTGGCTCTCTCTCTATCAACTAAATACATAAATACATACATAAATGAAACGAATCAATGAATGAATGAATAAAATGTAAAAAAAAAAAAAAAAAAAGAACTTTAAAAGCAGCAAGAGAAAAGAAAACAGTTACCTACCAGGGGTCTGCTAGAAGGCTACGTGGAGATTGTGCAGCAGAAACTTTGCAGGCCAGAAGAGAGTGGCATGACCCATTCAAAGTACAGAAAGAAAGAAAAAACAAAACAAACAAAACAAAACAGCAACGGAAACAAAACCAGAAAACAGCTGAGAACACTCTATCCAACAAGGCTATCACTCAGAAGAGAAGGAGAGAGAGAATTTCCCAAACGAAAGTTAAAGGAGACCCTTTGAGTGGAAAGGAAAGACCATCAGTAGGAGTAAGAAAAGGAGGAAGCACAAAAGCAGTAGAATTAAATAGCTCTACAGAAATCAGCCCAGGGATGCAAACACTAAAAAGATGGGGAGTATGATACCATAAACCTAAAACGTGGATGGGAGAGTTGTAAAGAGTGGGTTCAAACTTAAGCAACCATCAATTTATCATGGACTGCTATATGCATAGGATGTTATCGATCAACCTAATGGTAACCACAAATCAAAAACTGGTAACAGATATGCCAAAAAATAAACAGAAAGCAATCTCAGGATAGCCGAAAGAAAGCAAGCAAACCACGCGAGAAAAGAGCAAGAGAAGAAACAAATAGAAAAGAACTAGGAAGACAACCAAAAAACAAGTAAGAAAATGGCAATGGATACATATATATCAATAATTACTTTGACTGTAAATGGACTAAACCCTCCAATCAAAAGACACAGGGTGACAGAATGGATAAAAAAGTAAGACCCATCTATATACTGCACCCAAGAGACTTATTTCAGACCTACAGACAGATGCAAATTGAAAGTGAAGGGATGGAAAAGCATGTATCATGTAAACACAAGTGAAAAGAAGGCCAGGGTAAGCATACTTATCTCAGACACAACAGACTTTACAACAAAGACTGGAAGAAGAGACAAAGCAGGACACTACCTGACCCTAAAGGAAACAGTCGACAAGAACATATGACAATTTAAATATCTATGCACCCAACACGGGAGCACCCAAATACATGAGGCAGCGGTTAAAAACCAAGAAAGTAATCAAGAGTAATACAGTCAGAGTCGGGGACGTTCACAGCCCCGTTGCATCCATGGAGAGATCATCTAGACAGAAAAGCAATGAGGAAACTGGGGCTTGGAAGGACATATTGGACCGGATGGATCTACTGGAGGCCTTCCAACATGGATCCCCAAACAGCAAAACGCACATTCTTTTCAAGTGCACATACAACATTCTCCAAAACAGATCACCTATTAGGCCACAAAACAAGTCTCACCAAATTCAAAAGCACGGAAGTCCTGTCATGCATCTTTCCCAACCACAATGTTAGGAAACCAGAAATCAACCGCAAGAAAAAATGTCCGCAAAGAACACAATTACACGGAGGTGAAATAAGATGATCCCGAACAATAGATGGGTCGGTCGAGAACTCCAAGAGGAAACTAAAACATACGTGGAGACAAATGAAAATGAAACCACAGTGGTCCAAAACCTTCGGGATGCAGCAAAAGCGGCACTAAGAGGAAACATTATAGCAACACAGGCCTACCTCAAGAGGTAAGAAAAATCTCAAACGGACAGCCCAACCTCACACCTAAGGGAGCTGGAAGAACAACAACAGCTAAAACCAGTAGGAGGAAGGAAATAATAAAGACTAGAGCAGAAATAAATTAAACATCCAAGAAAAACACAACAGAACAAACCAGGGAAACCACGAAGTGGTCCCTGGAAACAATCAACCAAACTGAGAAGCCTTGAGGCGGACTTACGAGAAAAAAAAAAAGAAAGAAAGAAAGAAAGAAAGAAAGAGGGATCGAAAAAATAATAATAATAAAAACAACACAATCAGCAATGAAAGATGAGAAATAACAACTGACACCACAGAAATAGAAAGTATTAGAAGATAATAGTATAAAAGTTACATGCTAAGAAACTGGCCAACCTAGAAGAAATGGATACATTTGGAGAAACATGTAACCTCCCAAAACCGAATCAGCAAGAAATGAAGCATTTGAACAGACCAATTACCAGCAATGATATGGACTCGGGAATCAGAACACTCGCAACCAATAAAAGTCCAGAGCCAGACGTCTTCAAAGGGGAATCCTACCAAACATTTCAAGCATTAAGCCCTATTCTTCTCCAACTATTCCAAAAAACAGGAGAAAAAGGAAAACTTTCAGATTCATTCAATGAGACCAGCATTACTCTGATGCCAAAACTAGAGAAACACACTTTTGGAAAGAAAGGAGAACGACAGGCCAATATCGCCGATAAACGCGGATACAAAAGTACTCAGCAAAATAATAGCAAACCAAATCCAACAATACATTAAAAAAAAAAAATCATTCGCCACAATCAAGTAGGACTTATTCCTGGGGTGCAGGGTGGTCCGATATTCACAAATCGGTACATCACATCAACAAGGGAAAGGATGAGGACCACATGATCATTTCACAGACGTGGAAAAACACATTGTACAGCACCCACTCACGATAAAAACCCTCAACGAAGGAGGTTTGGGGGGAACATACCTCAATGCAATAGAGGCCCTTAATGAAAAATCCGCAGCTAACAGCACAGTCAATGGTGAAAAACAGAACCTTGCCTCTAAGGTCAGGGACAACACAAGGATGCCCACTCTCACCACTGTAACTCAACACAGTCCTGGACGCTCAAGCCACAACACTCAGAAAATACAAGGCATCCAAGCTGGTAACGAAGTACAACTTTCACTCTTTGCAGATGACATGACACTCTGTAGAGAAAACCCTAAAGACCCCGCCCAAAACCTAGTAGAACTGACAAGTGAATTCAATACACTGGCAGAATACAAAATCAATATGCAGAAGTCTGTGGCATTTCGATGCCCTAATGATGAAATAGCAGAAAGAAATTAAGAAGACAGTCCTATTTCCAATTGCACCAAAAATAATCAAATACCTAAGAATAAACTTACCCAAGGAGTTTGTAAAAGATCTGACCTCTGGAAACCATAAAGCACGGAGGAAAGAAATTGAAGACAACAGGAAGAAATGGAAAGATATTCCATGCTCACGGACTAGAAGGACACATATCCATAAAACGTCCATACTACGCAAAGGAACCTACAGATGTAATGCGAACCCTATCAAATTTCCCACGGCAATTTTAACACAACTAGAACAAACAGTCTTAAAATTTGTACGGCACCATAGAAGACCCCAAATAGATAAAGCAATCTTGGAAATTCTAGAAAAGCGAAGCTGGAGGCCTCACAATTCCACACTTCAAGTTATATTACAAAGGTGTACTAGGGGCGCCTGGGTGGCTCAGTCGCTTGAGCAGCTGCCTTTGGCTCAGGTCACCAGCCCGCGTCAGGCTCCCTGCTCAGCAAGGAGCCTGCTTCTCCCTCACCCCCCCCCCGCCTGCTCCTCCCACTGCTTCTGAGTGCGCGCGCTCTCTCTCTCTCTCTCTCTCTCTGTCTGTCTCTGACTCTGTCTCTCTCTGTCAAATTAAAAACAAACAAATAAAGCTGTACTGATCAAAACAGTATAGTACTGGCACAAAACTAGATCAATGGAACGGAATAGAAAACCCATCAATAAACCCACGATTTACGGCCAAATAATCTTCAACAAAGCAGCAAAGAATATCCAATGGGAAAAAGACAGTGCTTTGAGCAGACAGTGTTGGGAAAACTGGACAGTTTCATGCAAAAGACTGAGATTGGACCACTTGCCTACACCGTCCATAAAAACAAATTCTAAACGTGAGACCTGAAAGCATAAACATCCTAGAAGAGAGCACAGGCCGTAGTTTTTCTGACCTTGGCCATAGGAACCTTTTTTCTAGATAGGTACCCTAAGGCAAGGGAAACCAAAGCAAAAGTAAACTATGGAGACTACATCAAAATAAAAAGTAAAAAGCTTCTGCATAGCAAAGGAAACATTCGACAAGACTAACAAGCAAGCTACTGAATAGGAGAAGGTATTTGCAAATGACACATATGATAAAGGCTTAGTGTCCAAAGTATATACACAACTTACAAAACTCAACAGCCCCAAAACAAACAATCCAATTAAAGAAATGGGCAGAAGACATGAACCAACATTTCTCCAAAGAAGACGTCCAGATACTCAACAGACACTTGAGAAGATGCTCATCATCCCTCATCCTCAAAATCACAAATCAAAATCACAACGGCGTATCACCTCGCACCTTTCAGAATGGCTGAAACCAAGAACTCAAGAAACAACAGCTGTGGGTGAGGATGTGGAGTAAAAGGAACCCTCTGGCACTGTCGGTGAGAATGCAAACTGGCGCAACCACTGTGGAAGACAGAACGGAGGTTCCTCAAAAAGTTAAAGTAGAACTATCCAACAATACAGCCATTGCGCTACTCAGTTTCTACCCCAGGAATGCAAAACTACTAAATGAAAGGGAGACACGCACCCTCCTATTTACAGCAGCATGTTTACCCTAGTCGACATATGAGAGCAGCCCAAATATCCACTTATACACTGAACTATGAATGGGAAAAGAAGGGGTATCTCTGTGTGTGTGTGTGTGTGTGTGTGTGTGTGTGTGTGTGTGTAGAGATATATATGAGTATATATATATATAATGTACATATATATGCATATATGTGAATATAATTATATATACATAATGCACATATGTATGTATAGGTGTATATATCTGTATATTATATATACATCATGGATATATATGTGTGTATATGTGTGTGTATAAATTACATATATATTCATATATAGATTATGGAATATTATTCAGTCGTAAAAAACTTGCCATCTTCAAGAAAATGGATGGATGAAGAAGGTATAATGATCACTGAAATAAGTCACAGAAACACAAATACCATATGATTTCACTCGTATGCGTAATTTGAGAAACAAAACAAATGAACGATGAGAAAAAATAAAAAGGCAAAAACCGGACTCAAAAATATAGACAGCAGGCTGATCGTTGCTAGAGGGGAGGTCCTGGGAGAGATGGGTAAATAGGTGAAGGGGATTAAGAGTACATTTATCTTAATGAGCAATGAGGAATGTATAGTATTGTTGCATTACTCTGTTGTGCACCGGAAACTAATGTAACACTCTCTGTTAATTACACTGGAAAAGGAAAGAGAAGAAAAAGAAAGGTAAGGAAGGTAAGGAAAGGTAGGCTACTGTAAGGTAAGGTGAAGGAAAAAAAAATAAAGGAAAGGGAAGGGAGGGAATGAACCAAGGAAAGCTTTTCAGGGAACAACACAAGAAAAGTGCCCTAGTTCTGGTGCTACCGCATCTCTGGCCAATGCCCGGTCTGACTCACCTCAAGCCCAGGAGGGCCCCAGACTGGCCCCCTGACACCATAGGGCCTGAACCTCGCCCACAACAGGCAAAGAGAGCCACTGCATATGACTCGACCGAAGGCAAATGCAACTCAGCCACAACCGTAGCGCACTCAGAACACACTTTAGAGACAGCCCTGAAGTGCCATATTCTCACCAACAGGGCACATTGCACTGCAGGGCATCACAGGAACTCTTTTTTTATAAGGCCAAAACTTCCAAGGACGGGAGGTGTAGTTGCCTTTCCTAACACAGGGAAACAGAGAGAGTTAGAGAAAACGAGGAGACAGAGGAATATATCCCCAGTGAAACAACAGGACAAAATCACCTCAAGGGGGCTAAACAAAACAGAGATAAGCAGTATGCCCGCTAGAGAATTTAAAGCAATGGTCATAAACTCACCATACCTGAGAAAAGAGTAGAGGACGTCAGTAAGACCCTCAACAGACATCAAAAACATAAACAAGAACCAATGAAAGGAGAAGAACTTCATAACTGAAATTAAACATACACTAGATGGTTAAGAGCCTCTATGGGTTTTCTCCTTCTCTAATGACTTCCCATTCTATCTTCCCTCCCTTCCCCTATGGTCCTCTGCCCTGTTTCACATATGACTGACACCATAGGATAATTCTTTCTCTGACTGACTTATCTCACTTTGCATAGGACCACCTCCGGTGCTAAGTATTCATCCTTTCTGAGGGCTAAGTCAGATACCATTGTGTGAGATATACATATGTATATGGATCTACGTGAGGTATATATGTATATGTTTATGTATATATGTGAGCTCTAATATGCATATATATAGATGTGTATATGTGTATACGTATATATGTTGGAGAGAAAGAGACTGTGTGTGTGTGTGTGTGTGTGTGTGTGTGTGTGTGTGTAGAGACACATATATGTCACCTTCATTATCCATTCATCCCATCAATGGACATCTTGGCTCTTTGGGCAGTTTGGCTATTGTGGACATTGGTGCTATGAACACTGGAGTGCAGGTGCCCCGTTGGATCACTCCGTTTGTATCTTTGGGGTAAATACCTAGTAGCGCAATTTCTGGGTCATAGGGCAGCTCTCTTTTGTTGCTGTGAGGTGGTGGGTGGGGGGAGGGGGTAATTGGGTGATGGGCATTAAGGAGGGCAGGTGAGGTGATGAGCACCGGCTGTTATATGCCACTGATAAAATAGCGAACACTACTTCTGAAGCCCGTGACGTGCTGGCAGTTGGCTAACTGAATTTAAATCAAACCACTACACACTTGGGGGGAGGCGCTTTTATGTAGGACTTACGAACGTGGGAGAACCAAAACCAAAAAATACTGCTGTTCACAATGAAAAGTCTTTATTGCTACATTACCTATATTTGAAAATTATAATACAATATTATATAGAGAATAAATAAAAGTAGTCCACATATAAGAATACCGTAAATAGCAGTTGCAATATAATATCTTGAGAAATCGGAAGAGTCCATCAAAGTAAAAGATGAGCTTTAAAGTGTAGTATGTCTTTAGTGCTACTCACAGAAAGTCCAAACTTCTGTGAAGACAAAGAAAGTCCCATAGTCCTTGGTGTGGTCCAGGAAGCACAGTAATGTTTAGACGTGAGGGGAGTCAACCACGAAGGAGCTGTCTGCCGTGTCTAGCAACTGAAGATGGAAGAAGTCGGGCCAGGGAGGACAATCCTTGCACCCACCGGCCACCATGACCCGCAGATACAAGTTCAGGCGCAGTAACAGGGCCGGGCAGGTGGGAGGCCTGAGTGGAGGGGAGGGAAGAGCACTTCCTTAATACCGCGGCCCACTCCTCAGGAGGGGACCAACAGGGCTTGGCTCTTGGTCTCCAGGCAGCTGAGGAAAAGCTCCTTGTGATGTAGTGAGTCTCACAATCTCTTCCAGGCACTGCAGGTCTCTTAGCATCTCCCTCACCTGGCCTTCTTGTTTTGATCTTTTGGCGCTCTCTCCCTTCAGTTCTTGAACCAGAGAATTTAGTTCCTCCCTCAGCATCACGTTGGTCCTGTTCGCCTTTCTGTAAGAGTCGGCAAGTCTGGGTATATCGAGTGAGTCTTTCTCCCGTCTGGCATTTTCTAGCGATGATTCAATTCCGACATGCTCCTCCTTAGCATCGAAGAGCTTGTCAATGAGTTGGCATTTCTCCTCAATCCCTGCAGCCACTGCTTCTGCCAGCTGCTTTTCACGACGTCCGTAACGGCGACTTCTAACGGACCGAACGAGTCTGAACGTAAATAAGAGGCCCACCAATAAGCCAATGACAGGCAGACGCACCAGTGTCTCCCACTGGAGGTTGTGGAGAAGAAGGGCCGGACTTGGGTCGCTTGGCAGCAGCTTCACCATCATCTCGCCCAACCTCCCAAGGATCCGCTCAAAGCCGTGCTCCACAGAGGTTGGCAGCACCTCCATGGTACTGCTCGACCGCAGGATGATTCCTGGTCACCGCGCACCCAGTCGTCACGACACACCCTAGGCAACGCCTCAACATTCCGCCCGGAGCCCAACCAGCAACTGCCAGTCTGATATGGCCAGATATATGGCAGGATTTCGGGGGGCAGGGGGCAGTGTATAGGCTTGTCTCCATGACTGCCTAATGTTCCTTATTTCCCTCTTTCTTAATTTTAGCAATGTAAAACTAGAATACAGTGACATGTGCCCCCCCCCAAACTCAAAACAGAACAAATCGAAAAACCACAAGATGGAATAAACAGTAGACTAGAGCAAGCAGAAGAAAGGAACGGTGATCTGAAAGACAGAATGATGGGAGGCAATCAAGCTCAACACTTGTGAGAAAAAAAAATAATGGGAAAAATGAAAACAGACTTTGAGAATTCAGTGACACCATCCAGTGTAGTAACATTTGCATTGCAGGGATTCCAGAAGGAAAAGAGAGGGGGGAAGGAGGCAGAAAACTTCCTTGAATAAATAATAGCTGAAAATTTCCTGAATCGGGGGAAGGAAACAGAAATCCAATTCCAGGAGGCACAGAGAGACGCTCACAAAATCTTCCCAAGATAGTCCACAACGAAATGCCTAGTAATTAAATCAGCAAAAAAAAAAAAAAAAAAAAAAAAAAAGTAGTGATAAGGAAATCATTTTAGCCCCGCATCGGGCTCCCCACTCCACTGGGAGCCTGCTTCTTCCTCTCCCACTCCCTCTGCTTGTGTTCCCTCTCTCGCCGGCTCGCTGGCTCTCTCTCTATCAACTAAATACATAAATACATACATAAATGAAACGAATCAATGAATGAATGAATAAAATGTAAAAAAAAAAAAAAAAAAGAACTTTAAAAGCAGCAAGAGAAAAGAAAACAGTTACCTACCAGGGGTCTGCTAGAAGGCTACGTGGAGATTGTGCAGCAGAAACTTTGCAGGCCAGAAGAGAGTGGCATGACCCATTCAAAGTACAGAAAGAAAGAAAAAACAAAACAAACAAAACAAAACAGCAACGGAAACAAAACCAGAAAACAGCTGAGAACACTCTATCCAACAAGGCTATCACTCAGAAGAGAAGGAGAGAGAGAATTTCCCAAACGAAAGTTAAAGGAGACCCTTTGAGTGGAAAGGAAAGACCATCAGTAGGAGTAAGAAAAGGAGGAAGCACAAAAGCAGTAGAATTAAATAGCTCTACAGAAATCAGCCCAGGGATGCAAACACTAAAAAGATGGGGAGTATGATACCATAAACCTAAAACGTGGATGGGAGAGTTGTAAAGAGTGGGTTCAAACTTAAGCAACCATCAATTTATCATGGACTGCTATATGCATAGGATGTTATCGATCAACCTAATGGTAACCACAAATCAAAAACTGGTAACAGATATGCCAAAAAATAAACAGAAAGCAATCTCAGGATAGCCGAAAGAAAGCAAGCAAACCACGCGAGAAAAGAGCAAGAGAAGAAACAAATAGAAAAGAACTAGGAAGACAACCAAAAAACAAGTAAGAAAATGGCAATGGATACATATATATCAATAATTACTTTGACTGTAAATGGACTAAACCCTCCAATCAAAAGACACAGGGTGACAGAATGGATAAAAAAGTAAGACCCATCTATATACTGCACCCAAGAGACTTATTTCAGACCTACAGACAGATGCAAATTGAAAGTGAAGGGATGGAAAAGCATGTATCATGTAAACACAAGTGAAAAGAAGGCCAGGGTAAGCATACTTATCTCAGACACAACAGACTTTACAACAAAGACTGGAAGAAGAGACAAAGCAGGACACTACCTGACCCTAAAGGAAACAGTCGACAAGAACATATGACAATTTAAATATCTATGCACCCAACACGGGAGCACCCAAATACATGAGGCAGCGGTTAAAAACCAAGAAAGTAATCAAGAGTAATACAGTCAGAGTCGGGGACGTTCACAGCCCCGTTGCATCCATGGAGAGATCATCTAGACAGAAAAGCAATGAGGAAACTGGGGCTTGGAAGGACATATTGGACCGGATGGATCTACTGGAGGCCTTCGAACATGGATCCCCAAACAGCAAAACGCACATTCTTTTCAAGTGCACATACAACATTCTCCAAAACAGATCACCTATTAGGCCACAAAACAAGTCTCACCAAATTCAAAAGCACGGAAGTCCTGTCATGCATCTTTCCCAACCACAATGTTAGGAAACCAGAAATCAACCGCAAGAAAAAATGTCCGCAAAGAACACAATTACACGGAGGTGAAATAAGATGATCCCGAACAATAGATGGGTCGGTCGAGAACTCCAAGAGGAAACTAAAACATACGTGGAGACAAATGAAAATGAAACCACAGTGGTCCAAAACCTTCGGGATGCAGCAAAAGCGGCACTAAGAGGAAACATTATAGCAACACAGGCCTACCTCAAGAGGTAAGAAAAATCTCAAACGGACAGCCCAACCTCACACCTAAGGGAGCTGGAAGAACAACAATAGCTAAAACCAGTAGGAGGAAGGAAATAATAAAGACTAGAGCAGAAATAAATTAAACATCCAAGAAAAACACAACAGAACAAACCAGGGAAACCACGAAGTGGTCCCTGGAAACAATCAACCAAACTGATAAGCCTTGAGGCGGACTTACGAGAAAAAAAAAAGAAAGAAAGAAAGAAAGAAAGAAAGAGGGATCGAAAAAATAATAATAATAAAAACAACACAATCAGCAATGAAAGATGAGAAATAACAACTGACACCACAGAAATAGAAAGTATTAGAAGATAATAGTATAAAAGTTACATGCTAAGAAACTGGCCAACCTAGAAGAAATGGATACATTTGGAGAAACATGTAACCTCCCAAAACCGAATCAGCAAGAAATGAAGCATTTGAACAGACCAATTACCAGCAATGATATGGACTCGGGAATCAGAACACTCACAACCAATAAAAGTCCAGAGCCAGACGTCTTCAAAGGGGAATCCTACCAAACATTTCAAGCATTAAGCCCTATTCTTCTCCAACTATTCCAAAAAACAGGAGAAAAAGGAAAACTTTCAGATTCATTCAATGAGACCAGCATTACTCTGATGCCAAAACTAGAGAAACACACTTTTGGAAAGAAAGGAGAACGACAGGCCAATATCGCCGATAAACGCGGATACAAAAGTACTCAGCAAAATAATAGCAAACCAAATCCAACAATACATTAAAAAAAAAAAATCATTCGCCACAATCAAGTAGGACTTATTCCTGGGGTGCAGGGTGGTCCGATATTCACAAATCGGTACATCACATCAACAAGGGAAAGGATGAGGACCACATGATCATTTCACAGACGTGGAAAAACACATTGTACAGCACCCACTCACGATAAAAACCCTCAACGAAGGAGGTTTGGGGGGAACATACCTCAATGCAATAGAGGCCCTTAATGAAAAATCCGCAGCTAACAGCACAGTCAATGGTGAAAAACAGAACCTTGCCTCTAAGGTCAGGGACAACACAAGGATGCCCACTCTCACCACTGTAACTCAACACAGTCCTGGACGCTCAAGCCACAACACTCAGAAAATACAAGGCATCCAAGCTGGTAACGAAGTACAACTTTCACTCTTTGCAGATGACATGACACTCTGTAGAGAAAACCCTAAAGACCCCGCCCAAAACCTAGTAGAACTGACAAGTGAATTCAATACACTGGCAGAATACAAAATCAATATGCAGAAGTCTGTGGCATTTCGATGCCCTAATGATGAAATAGCAGAAAGAAATTAAGAAGACAGTCCTATTTCCAATTGCACCAAAAATAATCAAATACCTAAGAATAAACTTACCCAAGGAGTTTGTAAAAGATCTGACCTCTGGAAACCATAAAGCACGGAGGAAAGAAATTGAAGACAACAGGAAGAAATGGAAAGATATTCCATGCTCACGGACTAGAAGGACACATATCCATAAAACGTCCATACTACGCAAAGGAACCTACAGATGTAATGCGAACCCTATCAAATTTCCCACGGCAATTTTAACACAACTAGAACAAACAGTCTTAAAATTTGTACGGCACCATAGAAGACCCCAAATAGATAAAGCAATCTTGGAAATTCTAGAAAAGCGAAGCTGGAGGCCTCACAATTCCACACTTCAAGTTATATTACAAAGGTGTACTAGGGGCGCCTGGGTGGCTCAGTCGCTTGAGCAGCTGCCTTTGGCTCAGGTCACCAGCCCGCGTCAGGCTCCCTGCTTCTCCCTCACCCCCCCCCCCGCCTGCTCCTCCCACTGCTTCTGAGTGCGCGCTCTCTCTCTCTCTCTCTCTCTCTCTGTCTGTCTCTGACTCTGTCTCTCTCTGTCAAATTAAAAACAAACAAATAAAGCTGTACTGATCAAAACAGTATAGTACTGGCACAAAACTAGATCAATGGAACGGAATAGAAAACCCATCAATAAACCCACGATTTACGGCCAAATAATCTTCAACAAAGCAGCAAAGAATATCCAATGGGAAAAAGACAGTGCTTTGAGCAGACAGTGTTGGGAAAACTGGACAGTTTCATGCAAAAGACTGAGATTGGACCACTTGCCTACACCGTCCATAAAAACAAATTCTAAACGTGAGACCTGAAAGCATAAACATCCTAGAAGAGAGCACAGGCCGTAGTTTTTCTGACCTTGGCCATAGGAACCTTTTTTCTAGATAGGTACCCTAAGGCAAGGGAAACCAAAGCAAAAGTAAACTATGGAGACTACATCAAAATAAAAAGTAAAAAGCTTCTGCATAGCAAAGGAAACATTCGACAAGACTAACAAGCAAGCTACTGAATAGGAGAAGGTATTTGCAAATGACACATATGATAAAGGCTTAGTGTCCAAAGTATATACACAACTTACAAAACTCAACAGCCCCAAAACAAACAATCCAATTAAAGAAATGGGCAGAAGACATGAACCAACATTTCTCCAAAGAAGACGTCCAGATACTCAACAGACACTTGAGAAGATGCTCATCATCCCTCATCCTCAAAATCACAAATCAAAATCACAACGGCGTATCACCTCGCACCTTTCAGAATGGCTGAAACCAAGAACTCAAGAAACAACAGCTGTGGGTGAGGATGTGGAGTAAAAGGAACCCTCTGGCACTGTCGGTGAGAATGCAAACTGGCGCAACCACTGTGGAAGACAGAACGGAGGTTCCTCAAAAAGTTAAAGTAGAACTATCCAACAATACAGCCATTGCACTACTCAGTTTCTACCCCAGGAATGCAAAACTACTAAATGAAAGGGAGACACGCACCCTCCTATTTACAGCAGCATGTTTACCCTAGTCGACATATGAGAGCAGCCCAAATATCCACTTATACACTGAACTATGAATGGGAAAAGAAGGGGTATCTCTGTGTGTGTGTGTGTGTGTGTGTGTGTGTGTGTGTGTGTGTGTGTAGAGATATATATGAGTATATATATATATAATGTACATATATATGCATATATGTGAATATAATTATATATACATAATGCACATATGTATGTATAGGTGTATATATCTGTATATTATATATACATCATGGATATATATGTGTGTATATGTGTGTGTATAAATTACATATATATTCATATATAGATTATGGAATATTATTCAGTCGTAAAAAACTTGCCATCTTCAAGAAAATGGATGGATGAAGAAGGTATAATGATCACTGAAATAAGTCACAGAAACACAAATACCATATGATTTCACTCGTATGCGTAATTTGAGAAACAAAACAAATGAACGATGAGAAAAAATAAAAAGGCAAAAACCGGACTCAAAAATATAGACAGCAGGCTGATCGTTGCTAGAGGGGAGGTCCTGGGAGAGATGGGTAAATAGGTGAAGGGGATTAAGAGTACATTTATCTTAATGAGCAATGAGGAATGTATAGTATTGTTGCATTACTCTGTTGTGCACCGGAAACTAATGTAACACTCTGTTAATTACACTGGAAAAGGAAAGAGAAGAAAAAGAAAGGTAAGGAAGGTAAGGAAAGGTAGGCTACTGTAAGGTAAGGTGAAGGAAAAAAAAATAAAGGAAAGGGAAGGGAGGGAATGAACCAAGGAAAGCTTTTCAGGGAACAACACAAGAAAAGTGCCCTAGTTCTGGTGCTACCGCATCTCTGGCCAATGCCCGGTCTGACTCACCTCAAGCCCAGGAGGGCCCCAGACTGGCCCCCTGACACCATAGGGCCTGAACCTCGCCCACAACAGGCAAAGAGAGCCACTGCATATGACTCGACCGAAGGCAAATGCAACTCAGCCACAACCGTAGCGCACTCAGAACACACTTTAGAGACAGCCCTGAAGTGCCATATTCTCACCAACAGGGCACATTGCACTGCAGGGCATCACAGGAACTCTTTTTTTATAAGGCCAAAACTTCCAAGGACGGGAGGTGTAGTTGCCTTTCCTAACACAGGGAAACAGAGAGAGTTAGAGAAAACGAGGAGACAGAGGAATATATCCCCAGTGAAACAACAGGACAAAATCACCTCAAGGGGGCTAAACAAAACAGAGATAAGCAGTATGCCCGCTAGAGAATTTAAAGCAATGGTCATAAACTCACCATACCTGAGAAAAGAGTAGAGGACGTCAGTAAGACCCTCAACAGACATCAAAAACATAAACAAGAACCAATGAAAGGAGAAGAACTTCATAACTGAAATTAAACATACACTAGATGGTTAAGAGCCTCTATGGGTTTTCTCCTTCTCTAATGACTTCCCATTCTATCTTCCCTCCCTTCCCCTATGGTCCTCTGCCCTGTTTCACATATGACTGACACCATAGGATAATTCTTTCTCTGACTGACTTATCTCACTTTGCATAGGACCACCTCCGGTGCTAAGTATTCATCCTTTCTGAGGGCTAAGTCAGATACCATTGTGTGAGATATACATATGTATATGGATCTACGTGAGGTATATATGTATATGTTTATGTATATATGTGAGCTCTAATATGCATATATATAGATGTGTATATGTGTATACGTATATATGTTGGAGAGAAAGAGACTGTGTGTGTGTGTGTGTGTGTGTGTGTGTGTGTGTGTGTAGAGACACATATATGTCACCTTCATTATCCATTCATCCCATCAATGGACATCTTGGCTCTTTGGGCAGTTTGGCTATTGTGGACATTGGTGCTATGAACACTGGAGTGCAGGTGCCCCGTTGGATCACTCCGTTTGTATCTTTGGGGTAAATACCTAGTAGCGCAATTTCTGGGTCATAGGGCAGCTCTCTTTTGTTGCTGTGAGGTGGTGGGTGGGGGGAGGGGGTAATTGGGTGATGGGCATTAAGGAGGGCAGGTGAGGTGATGAGCACCGGCTGTTATATGCCACTGATAAAATAGCGAACACTACTTCTGAAGCCCGTGACGTGCTGGCAGTTGGCTAACTGAATTTAAATCAAAACACTACACACTTGGGGGGAGGCGCTTTTACGTAGGACTTACGAACGTGGGAGAACCAAAACCAAAAAATACTGCTGTTCACAATGAAAAGTCTTTATTGCTACATTACCTATATTTGAAAATTATAATACAATATTATATAGAGAATAAATAAAAGTAGTCCACATATAAGAATACCGTAAATAGCATTTGCAATATAATATCTTGAGAAATCGGAAGAGTCCATCAAAGTAAAAGATGAGCTTTAAAGTGTAGTATGTCTTTAGTGCTACTCACAGAAAGTCCAAACTTCTGTGAAGACAAAGAAAGTCCCATAGTCCTTGGTGTGGTCCAGGAAGCACAGTAATGTTTAGACGTGAGGGGAGTCAACCACGAAGGAGCTGTCTGCCGTGTCTAGCAACTGAAGATGGAAGAAGTCGGGCCAGGGAGGACAATCCTTGCACCCACCGGCCACCATGACCCGCAGATACAAGTTCAGGCGCAGTAACAGGGCCGGGCAGGTGGGAGGCCTGAGTGGAGGGGAGGGAAGAGCACTTCCTTAATACCGCGGCCCACTCCTCAGGAGGGGACCAACAGGGCTTGGCTCTTGGTCTCCAGGCAGCTGAGGAAAAGCTCCTTGTGATGTAGTGAGTCTCACAATCTCTTCCAGGCACTGCAGGTCTCTTAGCATCTCCCTCACCTGGCCTTCTTGTTTTGATCTTTTGGCGCTCTCTCCCTTCAGTTCTTGAACCAGAGAATTTAGTTCCTCCCTCAGCATCACGTTGGTCCTGTTCGCCTTTCTGTAAGAGTCGGCAAGTCTGGGTATATCGAGTGAGTCTTTCTCCCGTCTGGCATTTTCTAGCGATGATTCAATTCCGACATGCTCCTCCTTAGCATCGAAGAGCTTGTCAATGAGTTGGCATTTCTCCTCAATCCCTGCAGCCACTGCTTCTGCCAGCTGCTTTTCACGACGTCCGTAACGGCGACTTCTAACGGACCGAACGAGTCTGAACGTAAATAAGAGGCCCACCAATAAGCCAATGACAGGCAGACGCACCAGTGTCTCCCACTGGAGGTTGTGGAGAAGAAGGGCCGGACTTGGGTCGCTTGGCAGCAGCTTCACCATCATCTCGCCCAACCTCCCAAGGATCCGCTCAAAGCCGTGCTCCACAGAGGTTGGCAGCACCTCCATGGTACTGCTCGACCGCAGGATGATTCCTGGTCACCGCGCACCCAGTCGTCACGACACACCCTAGGCAACGCCTCAACATTCCGCCCGGAGCCCAACCAGCAACTGCCAGTCTGAAATGGCCAGATATATGGCAGGATTTCGGGGGGCAGGGGGCAGTGTATAGGCTTGTCTCCATGACTGCCTAATGTTCCTTATTTCCCTCTTTCTTAATTTTAGCAATGTAAAACTAGAATACAGTGACATGTGCCCCCCCCAAACTCAAAACAGAACAAATCGAAAAACCACAAGATGGAATAAACAGTAGACTAGAGCAAGCAGAAGAAAGGAACGGTGATCTGAAAGACAGAATGATGGGAGGCAATCAAGCTCAACACTTGTGAGAAAAAAAAATAATGGGAAAAATGAAAACAGACTTTGAGAATTCAGTGACACCATCCAGTGTAGTAACATTTGCATTGCAGGGATTCCAGAAGGAAAAGAGAGGGGGGAAGGAGGCAGAAAACTTCCTTGAATAAATAATAGCTGAAAATTTCCTGAATCGGGGGAAGGAAACAGAAATCCAATTCCAGGAGGCACAGAGAGACGCTCACAAAATCTTCCCAAGATAGTCCACAACGAAATGCCTAGTAATTAAATCAGCAAAAAAAAAAAAAAAAAAAAAAAAGTAGTGATAAGGAAATCATTTTAGCCCCGCATCGGGCTCCCCACTCCACTGGGAGCCTGCTTCTTCCTCTCCCACTCCCTCTGCTTGTGTTCCCTCTCTCGCCGGCTCGCTGGCTCTCTCTCTATCAACTAAATACATAAATACATACATAAATGAAACGAATCAATGAATGAATGAATAAAATGTAAAAAAAAAAAAAAAAGAACTTTAAAAGCAGCAAGAGAAAAGAAAACAGTTACCTACCAGGGGTCTGCTAGAAGGCTACGTGGAGATTGTGCAGCAGAAACTTTGCAGGCCAGAAGAGAGTGGCATGACCCATTCAAAGTACAGAAAGAAAGAAAAAACAAAACAAACAAAACAAAACAGCAACGGAAACAAAACCAGAAAACAGCTGAGAACACTCTATCCAACAAGGCTATCACTCAGAAGAGAAGGAGAGAGAGAATTTCCCAAACGAAAGTTAAAGGAGACCCTTTGAGTGGAAAGGAAAGACCATCAGTAGGAGTAAGAAAAGGAGGAAGCACAAAAGCAGTAGAATTAAATAGCTCTACAGAAATCAGCCCAGGGATGCAAACACTAAAAAGATGGGGAGTATGATACCATAAACCTAAAACGTGGATGGGAGAGTTGTAAAGAGTGGGTTCAAACTTAAGCAACCATCAATTTATCATGGACTGCTATATGCATAGGATGTTATCGATCAACCTAATGGTAACCACAAATCAAAAACTGGTAACAGATATGCCAAAAAATAAACAGAAAGCAATCTCAGGATAGCCGAAAGAAAGCAAGCAAACCACGCGAGAAAAGAGCAAGAGAAGAAACAAATAGAAAAGAACTAGGAAGACAACCAAAAAACAAGTAAGAAAATGGCAATGGATACATATATATCAATAATTACTTTGACTGTAAATGGACTAAACCCTCCAATCAAAAGACACAGGGTGACAGAATGGATAAAAAAGTAAGACCCATCTATATACTGCACCCAAGAGACTTATTTCAGACCTACAGACAGATGCAAATTGAAAGTGAAGGGATGGAAAAGCATGTATCATGTAAACACAAGTGAAAAGAAGGCCAGGGTAAGCATACTTATCTCAGACACAACAGACTTTACAACAAAGACTGGAAGAAGAGACAAAGCAGGACACTACCTGACCCTAAAGGAAACAGTCGACAAGAACATATGACAATTTAAATATCTATGCACCCAACACGGGAGCACCCAAATACATGAGGCAGCGGTTAAAAACCAAGAAAGTAATCAAGAGTAATACAGTCAGAGTCGGGGACGTTCACAGCCCCGTTGCATCCATGGAGAGATCATCTAGACAGAAAAGCAATGAGGAAACTGGGGCTTGGAAGGACATATTGGACCGGATGGATCTACTGGAGGCCTTCCAACATGGATCCCCAAACAGCAAAACGCACATTCTTTTCAAGTGCACATACAACATTCTCCAAAACAGATCACCTATTAGGCCACAAAACAAGTCTCACCAAATTCAAAAGCACGGAAGTCCTGTCATGCATCTTTCCCAACCACAATGTTAGGAAACCAGAAATCAACCGCAAGAAAAAATGTCCGCAAAGAACACAATTACACGGAGGTGAAATAAGATGATCCCGAACAATAGATGGGTCGGTCGAGAACTCCAAGAGGAAACTAAAACATACGTGGAGACAAATGAAAATGAAACCACAGTGGTCCAAAACCTTCGGGATGCAGCAAAAGCGGCACTAAGAGGAAACATTATAGCAACACAGGCCTACCTCAAGAGGTAAGAAAAATCTCAAACGGACAGCCCAACCTCACACCTAAGGGAGCTGGAAGAACAACAATAGCTAAAACCAGTAGGAGGAAGGAAATAATAAAGACTAGAGCAGAAATAAATTAAACATCCAAGAAAAACACAACAGAACAAACCAGGGAAACCACGAAGTGGTCCCTGGAAACAATCAACCAAACTGATAAGCCTTGAGGCGGACTTACGAGAAAAAAAAAAGAAAGAAAGAAAGAAAGAAAGAAAGAAAGAGGGATCGAAAAAATAATAATAATAAAAACAACACAATCAGCAATGAAAGATGAGAAATAACAACTGACACCACAGAAATAGAAAGTATTAGAAGATAATAGTATAAAAGTTACATGCTAAGAAACTGGCCAACCTAGAAGAAATGGATACATTTGGAGAAACATGTAACCTCCCAAAACCGAATCAGCAAGAAATGAAGCATTTGAACAGACCAATTACCAGCAATGATATGGACTCGGGAATCAGAACACTCGCAACCAATAAAAGTCCAGAGCCAGACGTCTTCAAAGGGGAATCCTACCAAACATTTCAAGCATTAAGCCCTATTCTTCTCCAACTATTCCAAAAAACAGGAGAAAAAGGAAAACTTTCAGATTCATTCAATGAGACCAGCATTACTCTGATGCCAAAACTAGAGAAACACACTTTTGGAAAGAAAGGAGAACGACAGGCCAATATCGCCGATAAACGCGGATACAAAAGTACTCAGCAAAATAATAGCAAACCAAATCCAACAATACATTAAAAAAAAAAAATCATTCGCCACAATCAAGTAGGACTTATTCCTGGGGTGCAGGGTGGTCCGATATTCACAAATCGGTACATCACATCAACAAGGGAAAGGATGAGGACCACATGATCATTTCACAGACGTGGAAAAACACATTGTACAGCACCCACTCACGATAAAAACCCTCAACGAAGGAGGTTTGGGGGGAACATACCTCAATGCAATAGAGGCCCTTAATGAAAAATCCGCAGCTAACAGCACAGTCAATGGTGAAAAACAGAACCTTGCCTCTAAGGTCAGGGACAACACAAGGATGCCCACTCTCACCACTGTAACTCAACACAGTCCTGGACGCTCAAGCCACAACACTCAGAAAATACAAGGCATCCAAGCTGGTAACGAAGTACAACTTTCACTCTTTGCAGATGACATGACACTCTGTAGAGAAAACCCTAAAGACCCCGCCCAAAACCTAGTAGAACTGACAAGTGAATTCAATACACTGGCAGAATACAAAATCAATATGCAGAAGTCTGTGGCATTTCGATGCCCTAATGATGAAATAGCAGAAAGAAATTAAGAAGACAGTCCTATTTCCAATTGCACCAAAAATAATCAAATACCTAAGAATAAACTTACCCAAGGAGTTTGTAAAAGATCTGACCTCTGGAAACCATAAAGCACGGAGGAAAGAAATTGAAGACAACAGGAAGAAATGGAAAGATATTCCATGCTCACGGACTAGAAGGACACATATCCATAAAACGTCCATACTACGCAAAGGAACCTACAGATGTAATGCGAACCCTATCAAATTTCCCACGGCAATTTTAACACAACTAGAACAAACAGTCTTAAAATTTGTACGGCACCATAGAAGACCCCAAATAGATAAAGCAATCTTGGAAATTCTAGAAAAGTGAAGCTGGAGGCCTCACAATTCCACACTTCAAGTTATATTACAAAGGTGTACTAGGGGCGCCTGGGTGGCTCAGTCGCTTGAGCAGCTGCCTTTGGCTCAGGTCACCAGCCCGCGTCAGGCTCCCTGCTTCTCCCTCACCCCCCCCCCCGCCTGCTCCTCCCACTGCTTCTGAGTGCGCGCTCTCTCTCTCTCTCTCTCTCTCTGTCTGTCTCTGACTCTGTCTCTCTCTGTCAAATTAAAAACAAACAAATAAAGCTGTACTGATCAAAACAGTATAGTACTGGCACAAAACTAGATCAATGGAACGGAATAGAAAACCCATCAATAAACCCACGATTTACGGCCAAATAATCTTCAACAAAGCAGCAAAGAATATCCAATGGGAAAAAGACAGTGCTTTGAGCAGACAGTGTTGGGAAAACTGGACAGTTTCATGCAAAAGACTGAGATTGGACCACTTGCCTACACCGTCCATAAAAACAAATTCTAAACGTGAGACCTGAAAGCATAAACATCCTAGAAGAGAGCACAGGCCGTAGTTTTTCTGACCTTGGCCATAGGAACCTTTTTTCTAGATAGGTACCCTAAGGCAAGGGAAACCAAAGCAAAAGTAAACTATGGAGACTACATCAAAATAAAAAGTAAAAAGCTTCTGCATAGCAAAGGAAACATTCGACAAGACTAACAAGCAAGCTACTGAATAGGAGAAGGTATTTGCAAATGACACATATGATAAAGGCTTAGTGTCCAAAGTATATACACAACTTACAAAACTCAACAGCCCCAAAACAAACAATCCAATTAAAGAAATGGGCAGAAGACATGAACCAACATTTCTCCAAAGAAGACGTCCAGATACTCAACAGACACTTGAGAAGATGCTCATCATCCCTCATCCTCAAAATCACAAATCAAAATCACAACGGCGTATCACCTCGCACCTTTCAGAATGGCTGAAACCAAGAACTCAAGAAACAACAGCTGTGGGTGAGGATGTGGAGTAAAAGGAACCCTCTGGCACTGTCGGTGAGAATGCAAACTGGCGCAACCACTGTGGAAGACAGAACGGAGGTTCCTCAAAAAGTTAAAGTAGAACTATCCAACAATACAGCCATTGCACTACTCAGTTTCTACCCCAGGAATGCAAAACTACTAAATGAAAGGGAGACACGCACCCTCCTATTTACAGCAGCATGTTTACCCTAGCCGACATATGAGAGCAGCCCAAATATCCACTTATACACTGAACTATGAACGGGAAAAGAAGGGTATTTCTGTGCGTTTGTGTGTGTGTGTGTAATGGAATATTATTTATTTTTAAGAAAAAAATCCTGTCATTTTTAAGAAAGTGGATGCATCTAGAGGGTGTAATGATAAATGAAATATGTCAGTGAATGACAAATACTAAAGGATTTCAGTCATGTATTTAATGAGAAACAAACAAATGAATATTGAGAGGGGAAAAAAGGCAAAAAATCACTCTTAAATATAGAGAGCAAGCTGATGGTTGAAAGATTGGATATGGTGGGAGAAATGGGTAATAAAGCAAAGAGAATTGAGAGTACATTTACCTTAATGAGTAATCAGTCCTGTAGAATATTGTTGAATTACTATATTTTTTCCCCTGAACCCGATATAACTCTGTTTTAATTATACTGGAGAAGAAAAGAAAAAAGTAAAAGAATAGAATAGAAAAAAGAAAGTTAGGGTGAGGTTAGTTAAAAGAAAAAAGAGAGAAGGGAAAGCATGGAAATGGGAAGAAAGGGAAGGGAGGGGAGGAGAGAGGCAGGGAGGGGCTGGAAGGGTTGGGATGTGAGGCAAGGGAAGGGGAGGGTGGGGGTGAGGATAGGAGGGGAGGGGTTTGGATGAAGGCTTCTAATTTAAAACACATTTTGTGGAGAGTGGAGGCCGGCATACCCCAAGTTTATTCTTTCACTCTGCCATACTCCAGATTGTCATTATTTCCTAGAAAGGATCCTATGGACATGAGTGGTATCCCGGCTTTTACAGGTACCAGCATGGGATATATTGCTTGATCACCTGGCTTTGGCGGCCAATGGAGATGTAGTCATGGGTCCCACAGGAGTTTATCAAGCACAGAAACAGTTCTTAACCATCATTTCAGTGTACAGCACAGAGGCAGCACACTGAAACTCTAAGATTTTTAATGGAAGAAGCCTATTTGCAAATCTTAAAAGCTTCAGACTCAGGGACAGGTTTTTCATTTAACACATACCTAGGTACTGACTATAATCCTCCCCAGAACCTGGGAAGGCCAGCTTTGCCAGCTTTCTTCTCTCCCTCTGCTGCACCTCAGGTTGTACATGTCTCCACACATGAAAGGAATTTGTTCACATGTCTGTCACCCAAGCTTTTGTGTCTGGTGGCCAACAGGACTCATGTTTATGTGTTCAATGAGACAGTTCTCAACTGGCTCCCTCCCCCAGTCCCAGGGCTCAGTGCAGATGGAGCTGACAGAAAGCTGTCCCAGTCTTCCTCTGAAAGAGGTATATTTGCATCCTGCAAAAGCTGCTGCCAGATTACCATCAGCCTGCGTCTAAGTGCTGAGATGCTCACCCTTGCAGCATTGAGAGGATTTCGCACACACTCAATGGAAACCCCTAAGACAAAAAAAGTTGCTTGGAAAAATCACAGGTTTGAGAGATAACCAAGAGCAAGGGCAGGATTCAGTAATAAGGTTCATTTCTACAGGGCTACTAATTTAAACCAAGAGAAGTGACTGTTTTATCTAATGTTTTATCGAAAAAAAAAAAAAGAGGAAGAAAAAAGAAAAAGAATGTAAATTAATGAAGACAGCTTAAAGAACTTAAAGGGGATCACAACATCATCAGTTGGACCAATAATCACATTATAGGAATTGAGTAAGGAGAGAGAAAGGGGTCGTCAAGTTTATTTGAAGAAATAATCACTAAAAACTTTCCTAACCTCGCTAAGAAAACAGTTATCAGATCCAGGAAGCCCAAAGTGTTCCAAATAAGATAAATCCAAAGACCCCAGACCAAGATATATTATAATTAAAATGTCAAAAGTTAAACACAAAGAGAGAATCTTAAAATCAGCAAGAGAAAAACAACTTGCTAAGAAGGAGGGAACCCCCACAAGACTATGAACAGATGTTTTTTGATGGGGGGGGCAGAAATTTGCAGGCCAGAGGAGAGTGCCACAATATACTCAAAGTGCTGCGGGGGGGGGGGGGGGGACAAAAAAGCCAAACAAGATTATTCTACTGGGAAAAGTTGCCAATCACAATAAAGGGGCAAAACAAGCAAGTCTAGTGATGGGTGGTAGGTCAATCACCTATAAATCAATATGAAGGTTAAAAGACAAAGATAGTAAAAATAACTATAACTGTAATGTTAGTAATGCATACACAAGAAAAAATGTAAATTAATATAAAACCTAAATTGGAAAATAAATATGTATCATTAGAATGCATTAAATATAAATCGCTATCAGCTTAAAACACACTGTTATAACTCTATGATGGTCTATGTAGTTCTCATGGTAACCACAAAGTGAAAATGTATCCTAAATACACAAAACATACAAAAATCTAAGTTTACCAACTAAGAAAATCATCAAATTATAAGGGAATAGAGCAAGAGAAAAAGGGGGAAAGAAATAACAACGCAGATGGAAAATAATAAACATAATGGCAATAAGTCCATATTTATCATTCCCAATCCCCCTCCCCAAAAATTAGAGTGACTGAATGGATTAAAAAACACCAATTATTCGCTGCCTACACGAGGTTCACTTCAGATGTAAGCAAACAGACTGAAAGTGAAAGGACTGAAAAAGGTGTTCACTGCAAACGGAAACCAAAAGAAAGCTGGGGTAATTATACTTAGACAAATTAGACTTAAAGACAAGTGCTGTAATAAGACAAATAAAGTAATTATATAATGATAAGGTGTCAATTCAACATGAGGATATAATATTTGTAAATATTTATGCCACCAACATAGAAGAACTTACTATGTAAAGCAAGTGTTACAGTCAGTGGAGAAATAGACATTAGTACAAAAATGGCAGGGGACTTAAATATTTCTACTTATTCAATGGGTAGTTCATCCAGACAGGAAAATAACATGGAAACATTGGACTCCGACCACACATTAGACCAGATGGACTTAGACATTTACAGAGCATTCCACCAAAAAACAACATTTCGTTTTTCTTTTCTTTTTTTTTTTTTTTTGATATTATCCCCACTTTACAGATTTATTTTTATTTATTTTTTTTTAATGATTTTTTATTATGTTAGTCACCATACAGTACATCCCCGGTTTCCGATGTAAGGCTCGATGATTCATTAGTTGTGTATAACACCCAGTGCACCATGCAATACGTGCCCTCCTTACTACCCATCACCGGTCTATCCCATTCCCCCACCCCCCTCCCCTCTGAAGTCCTCAGTTTGTTTCTCATAGTCCATAGTCTCTCATGTTTCATTCCCCCTTCTGATTACCCCCCCTTTCTTTATCCCTTTCTTCCCCTACTGATCATCCTAGTTCTTATGTTCCATAGATGAAAGAAATCATATGATAGTTGTCTTTCTCTGCTTGACTTATTTCACTTAGCATTATCTCCTCCAGTGCCGTCCATGTTGTAGCAAATGTTGAGAACTCGTTCTTTCTGATAGCTGAGTAATATTCCATTGTATATATGGACCACAACTTCTTAATCCAGTCATCTGTTGAAGGGCATCTCGGCTCCTTCCACGATTTAGCTATTGTGGACATTGCTGCTATGAACATTGGGGTGCATATGGCCCTTCTCTTCACTACGTCTGTATCTTTGGGGTAAATACCCAGTAGTGCAATGGCTGGATCATAGGGTAGCTCAATTTTTAACTTTTTAAGGGACCTCCACACTGTTTTCCAGAGTGGCTGTACCAACTTGCATTCCCACCAACAATGTAGGAGGGATCCCCTTTCTCCACATCCTCTCCAACAATTGTTGTTTCTTGCCTTGTCTATTTTTGCCATTCTAACTGGCGTAAGGTGGTATCTCAGTGTGGTTTTGATTTGAATTTCCTTGATGGCTAATGATTTTGAACATTTTTTCATGTGCCTGTTAGCCATTTGTATGTCTTCATTGGAAAAGTGTCTGTTCATATCTTCTGCCCATTTTTTGATTTGTTTATTTGTTTCTCGTGTATTGAGTTTGAGAAGTTCTTTGTAGATCTTGGATACCAGTCCTTTATCTGTAGTGTCATTTGCAAATATATTCTCCCATTCCGTGGGCTGCCTCTTAGTTTTTCTGACTGTTTCCTTGGCTGTGCAGAAACTTTTAATCTTGATGAAGTCCCATAAATTCATTTTATCTTTTGTTTCTCTTGCCTTTGGGGATGTGTCATGAAAAAGGTTGCTTTGGCCGATGTCGTAGAGGTTGTTGCCTATGTTCTCCTCTAGAATTTTGATGGATTCCTGTCTCACATCGAGGTCTTTCATCCATTTGGAGTTTATTTTTGTGTATGGTGTGAGATAGTGGTCAAGTTTCATTCTTTTGCATGTAGCTGTCCAATTTTCCCAGCACCATTTATTGAAGAGACTGTCTTTTTCCCACCGGATGTTTTTTCCTGCTTTATCAAATATTAGTTGCCCAAAGAGCCGAGGGTCCATTTCTGGGCTCTCTATTCTGTTCCATTGGTCTATGTGTCTGTTTTTGTGCCAGTACCATGCTGTCTTTGTGATCACAGCTTTGTAGTACAGCTCGAAATCCGGCATTGTGATGCCCCCAGCTTTGTTTTTCCTTTTCAACAGTTCCTTGGAGATTCGGGGCCTTTTCTGTTTCCATACAAATTTAAGGACTGTTTGTTCCAGTTCTTTGAAAAATGTCCTTGGTATTTTGATCGGGATAGCATTGAAAGTGTAGATTGCTCTGGGTAGCATGGACATTTTAACTATGTTAATTCTTCCGATCCATGAGCATGGAATATCTTTCCATCTTTTTATGTCTTCCTCAATGTCTTTCAAGAGTGATTTATAGTTTCTAGAATATAGGTCCTTTACGTCTCTGGTTAAGGTAATTCCAAGGTAACGTATGGTTTTTGGTGCTATTGTAAATGGGATGGATTCCCTAATTTCTCTTTCTTCGGTCTCGTTATTCGTGTATAGAAATGCAACTGATTTCTGAGCATTTATTTTGTATCCTGCCACGTTACTGAATTGCTCTATAACTTCTAATAATTTGGGAGTGGCTTCTTTTGGGTTTTCCATATAGAGTATCATGTCATCTGCAAAGAGAGACATTTTGACTTCTTCTTTGCCAATTTGAATACCTTTGATCCCTTTTTGTCGTCTGATTGCTGTTGCAAGGACTTCTAGTACTATGTTGAATAATAGTAGCGAGAGTGGGCATCCTTGTCGAGTTCCTGATCTTAAGGGAAAGGCTTCCAGCTTTTCCCCATTGAGAATAATATTTGCAGTAGGCTTTTCATAGATGGCTTTTATGATATTGAGAAATGTACCTTCTATTCCTACACTCTGAAGGGTTTTAATCAGGAAAGGATGCTGTATTTTGTCAAATGCTTTTTCGGCATCGATTGAGAGGATCATATGGTTCCTGAGTCTTTTCTTGTTGATATGATGTATCACGCTGATTGATTTGCGAATATTGAACCACGCTTGCATCCCAGGTATGAATCCCACTTGATCGTGATGGATAATCCTTTTAATGTACTGTTGGATTCTATTAGCAAGTATCTTGTTGAGGATTTTGGCGTCCATATTCATTAGGGAAATCGGTCTGTAATTCTCCTTTTTGAGGGGGTCTTTGCCTGGTTTGGGGATCAAGGTAATATTGGCCTCATAGAATGAGTTTGGTAGCTTTCCTTCTGTTTCTATTTTTTGAAATAGCTTTAGGAGAATAGGTATTATTTCTTCTTTGAATGTTTGGTAGAATTCCCCAGGAAAACCGTCCGGGCCTGGAGTTTTGTTATTTGGAAGGTTGTTTATCACTGACTCAATTTCTTCATAATTAATTGGCCTGTTTAAGGAATCAATTTCTTCCTTTTTCAATCTTGGTAGTTTATAGGTTTCCAGGAAGGATTCCATCTCTTCCAGATTGCTTAGTTTATTGGCATATAGCTGTTGATAAAAATTTCTAATAATCCTTCCAATTTCAATGGTGCTCGTCTTGACCTCTCCTTTTTCATTCATAATTTTAATAATCTGGGTCCTTTCTCTTTTCTTTTGGATAAGTCTTGCCAGTGGTCTGTCAATTTTATTGATTCTCTCAAAGAACCAGCTTCTAGTCCTGTTGATCTGCTCTACTGTACTTCTGGTTTCTGCTTGATTGATTTCAGCTCTAATTTTGGTCAACTGCTTCCTCGTGCGTGGATTAGGCCTGTCCCTCTGTTGCTGTTCCAGCTTCTTGAGGTGAGAATATAAAAACTGCATTTTAGATTTTTCTATTCTTTTGAGTGTGGCTTGGATGGCTATGTATTTCCCCCTTAGGACTGCCTTTGCAGTATCCCATAGGTTTTGGACTGTTGTATTTTCATTCTCATTGGTCTCCATAAATTGTTTAATTTGATTTTTGATTTCCTGGTTTATCGAGTCATTCCTGAGCAGGATGGTTCTTAGTCTCCAAGTGTTTGAGTTTCTTCCAAATTTTTCCTTGTGGTTGAGTTCCAATTTCAGAGCGTTGTGGTCTGAGAATATGCAGGGGATAATTTCAATCTTTTGGTATCGGTTGAGACCTGTTTTGTGTCCCAGAACATGGTCTATTCTTGAGAATGTTCCATGGGCATTAGAATAGAATGAGTATTCTTTGGTTCTGGGGTGTAGTGTTCTATATATATCTATGAGGTCCAACTCGTCGAGTATGGCATTCAAAGCCTTTGATTCTTTGCTTAGTTTTTGCCAGGGTGTTCTGTCTATTTCTGAGAGTGGAGTGTTGAGGTCCCCTACTATTAATGTATTTTCATTTATATGTCTCTTTATTCTGGTTAAGAGTTGGCTTGTGTATCTTGCTGCTCCCCTGTTGGGGGCATATATATTTATAATTGTCATATCCACTTGTTGAATACTTCCCTTAAGAATAATATAGTGCCCTTCTGCGTCTCTAACTATAGTCTGTAGTTTAAAATCCAATTTATCTGATATGAGAATTGCTACCCCAGCTTTCTTTTGAGGACCATTTGCGTGAAAGATGGTACTCCATCCCCTTACTCTCAGTCTGAATGCATCTTTGGGTTCGAAATGAGTCTCTTGTAGACAGCAAACGGATGGGTCATTTCTTTTTATCCAATCTGCAGCCCTGTGGCGTATTATGGGATGGTTCAAACCATTTACATTAAGACTGATTACTGAGAGATATGATTTTAATGTTGCCATGTTGCCAGTAAAGTCTTTTTTTGTATTGGCTGTGACTTTCTGTTTTGTATCACTCTTGGGGCCTTTTTACTTTTATAGAACCCCCCGTAATATCTCCTGTAGGGCTGGTTTCGTAGTTACAAAACTGGTTAGTGACTGGCGATTCTGAAATGTCTTTATTTCTCCATCAATTCTGAATGACAGTCTTGCTGGATAAAGGATCCTTGGCTGCATGTTTTTCTCTGAAAGAGCTTTAAATATGCTCCCCCAACCCTTTCTCTCATTCCAGGTCTGTGTAGACAGGTCTGATGTAATTCTGATGCCTTTGCCTTGGTACGTGAGAAATTTCTTTGCCCTGGCCGCTTTCAATACTGTATCCTTGCATCTAATATTTGCGAAATGCACTATGACGTGACGTGGCGTAGGTTTGTCGTGGTTGAGCTTGGGAGGGGTCCTCTCTGCCTCTTGGACACGAATGTTTGTTTCCCTTGCTAGATTAGGGAAGTTTTCAGCTACAATTTGTTCAAATATCTCTTCTAGACCTCTGTTTTCCTCCACCCCCTCGGGGATGCCGATGATTCTAACATTGGATCGTTTCATTGAGTCAGTAATCTCCCGTAACCTACATTCGTGGGCGTGGATTTTTTTAAGACCATCTTCTATTTTCATTTTTTCCTCTATTAACCCATCCTCCAATTCACTAACCCGTTCCTCTGCTTCTGTGACCCTGGCTGTCAGAGCCTCTAGTTTTGCCTGCATTTGGCTCATAGAATTTTTAATTTCTGTCAGATTCGCTCTCATTTCTGTCCTTAGGGATTCTATATTCTCAGTAACCTTTTCGTTTATACTTTTTTCAATTCTACTCATCATTTTGACCATCGTTACTCTGAATTCCATTTCTGATAATTTGGTTACATCCATATCCATTATTTCTGTGGCAGAGGCCACAGTCTCACTGTCTTTTCTTTGCTGGGGGGGGCTTCTCCTTCTTGTCATTCTGATGAGGAGAGGTTGCGGGGTTTCCAGAGCCCAAATTATTGACTGGGTCCCAGGCCGTGCCCCTTGTTTTATAGGGATCTTAGGGATGTGGGCTTCTTCTTTAAAGTTTTTATTTATTTATGCGGCAGCCAACCAGCGAGAGAGGGAACAGAAGCAGGGGAGTGGGAGAGGAAGAAGCAGGCTCCCAGCGGAGGAGCCCGATGAGGGACTCCTTTCCAGAACGCTGGGATCACGCCCTAAGCTGAAGGCAGGCGCTCAATGACTGCGCCACCCAGGCGCCCGGGTTGTGGGCTTCTTGATTTTTCAGCCTGCCTTCTGTGTTCTGGGGGAGGGGCCTGCCGCGCCGATACTCAGGCAGCCCTGTTTGGGTAGAGTCTCGGCGTCCCCTGCGAGGGGGGATGGGGATGGGCACTCCCTGAGCCGGTATTTCCAGGCTTTTGTTCTCTGGCGGCTTTCCCTGGCGGTTTGCTGTGCCTCTTCTGAGAGTCAGAGCAGCAGCGGCCAAATTTCAGCCTCTGTCACGGAACAGAAGGATTGCGGCCCGTTCTCTACTAATGTTCTGGCCACTTTAACTCTGTTTCTGTTGGTGCTGCTCAACCCTGCAGCATCCCGAGATGTGCGCCCCACACCCGGCGTCCCAGCCCTCACTTCCAGGGCCGGCGCGTCTCTGTCCTTTGTGTTCCTAATGCCGCCAGCCGCCAGCCGCCAGCCGCCCCGCGCGCGCTCCGGGAGTTCCCGGTCTCAGTCTGGATCCAGTGAGCGCACCGGGATTCCGGTGATCCGCGAGATGCCTGGTGGCGCGCGCACCCGGCTCACGGTCTCAGTCTGCTGTTTTGCGGGTGCCGACCGCGAGCCCCGCCCGCTCTCCCGTGCAAGTGGCTACCGCTTCCCGGCGCCCGAACGCGGCGGCTCCCTCCCCCTTCCGTTTATCTTCCGATATCTGTGCACGGTTTCCTGGCTCCCCGCTTCGTACCTCAATACTCAGCGCTGGAGATGTTCATTTGTAGAGATCCAGATGCGTCTTCCTGCGTCTCAGGCTGGTTCCGTGGTTGTTTAGGCTGGTCTGGTACCTATCGAGCTCGACTCGGAGGACCGGCTGAAAACGGTGTCTCCTACTCCTCCGCCATCTTAACTCCTCCCCCGTTTTTCTTTTGTTTTGAAACATATTTTGCCTTGCCATTTGATTTATTTAGTCCACTCCTTGTGTAGTAGTGTGGTAATATTTACATATTAAATTTTTAATGTTTAGATTGTAGGTTTTCCAGCTTTGTTTATTGTTGATCTTCAGTTTTGTACCGTTGTAGTTGAAGAACAGACTTAGTATGATTTTAGTCTTCTTAAATTTGTAATATTTGTTGTTTCTTTTCATATGATTTAACCAGGAAATTCTGTGTGTATTTGAAGAAAATGTGTATTCTATTTTTCTTGGATAGAATGTTTTATATGTATCTTTTAGAACCAAGTATTCTTCAAGTAAAAAATGTTCTTGTTAAAAAAAAACAAAACAAAACACTTTAACTGAGGGTACTCCTTTAAAATAAAACCTATCAGAGGGGAAGTGTGTGTGAGGGGGATGGGTGAAATAGGTCAAGAGGGTGAAGAGTACACTTATCATGAAAGGAATCTTTATATATGATTAGTGGTGATGTTAACTGGTGCAGTCATTATGAAAAACAGCATGGAGTTTCCTCAAAAAATTGAAACTATCTTAGTATCCAGCTATCCCACTCCCATGAATATATCCAAACGGAATGAAAAAAAACTATGTCAGAAATATCTCCACTCCCATGTTCACTTCAGTATTATTCACAATAGCCAAGATATGGAAATAACCTTAATACCCTTCAACAGTTAAATGGATAAAGGAATTAGGGCATCTATACGTGAAATATCATTCAGTCATAAAAAAGGAAGTCCTGCTACTTGCAACAATATGGGTAAACATAGAAGGCATTATGCTAAGTGAAATAAGGCACACAGAAAAAGACAAATACTGTATGATATCACTTATATGTTAAATCTAAAAAAAAGAAAAGAAAAGAAAAAAGAAAAAGCCAAGAAACATAGAATAGAATGGTGGCTGGAGGAAAAACTGGGGAGTTACTGTTCGACAGTACAAACTTTCAATTATAAGAATAAGTTTGGGGATCTAATATTCAGCATGGTGACTACAGATAATAGTACAGTATACTTGAGAGTTGCTGAGAATAGATCGTAAGTGTTCATATCACAGGAAAAAAAGTGAACTTTATAAGATGATGGTTGTGTTAATTACTTTGAATTTGGTAATCATTTAATAATGTATATCTGTATCAAATCATCACATTGCACACTTTAAATATATAATTATATTTGTCCATTATTCCTCCATAAAAAGAAAAAAGTTGGATATGTCAAAAACCATTGTGAGAGATTAGAAAGGCAATTTATAATGTTAAAGAAGGCTGTTAACAGTGAAGCTATACTGGCTTGGAATATTATACACTAATAACAAAGTCAGTATTATAGAACTAAAGAAGGAAGAAAAGGAATATTAGAAAACCTTTAGTGTGAAGAAGCAATTCGTTTTGTCAGCCCAGAAAGTTCAGTGGATAAATAATACCAATGAAAACAACAATCAAAAGTAAAGACAGGGAGCTAAGAAACATAATGAATATGCTAGGTCTCAATGAAATATCTTCAACTCCACATGTGAAAATATACTCCTTACATATTCATAAAATGATAAACATGACCAGAAACTCCACTACAACAAACCCCCACAAAACTCCATAAATCTCAAAATATGTTATCCAGATACTATTATCTGAGTAAAGAAAAGGAAAACTGGACATTTTTAATATCAAAATTAGAAAACTGAAATATCCTACCAAATCAAAATTAATAAATTCTTCCTTAAGCAATTTTCTAGTAAAGAAGCAAATCAAACCAAAATGTTATAAAATCTAGAAAATGTTGAAATTAGGACATTCTATATTGAAACCTATGGAATACAGCTAAAGCTGTATTAAAAAAACCTCATAGCTATAAATTTTATATCAATAAAAAGAAATAATTAAAACAAATAAACAGTTTGATTCAAAACGTTAAAAGACAAAGCACAAATTAAGCCAAAGGAAAAAATAGGGAATAATTATTAATGATAAAAGCAGAAATTATTTATAAACCTAAAAAAAGAATAAAAACTAAAAGCTAGTTTTCCAAAGTAACCATATTGTGAACAAACTACTAGCCAATCTAGTCATGAAAAAAAGAATATAGAATACATACAATTTTAGGGGCGCCTGGGTGGCACAGCGGTTAAGCGTCTGCCTTCGGCTCAGGGCGTGATCCCAGCATTACGGGATCGAGCCCCACATCAGGCTCCTCTGCTGTGAGCCTGCTTCTTCCTCTCCCACTCCCCCTGCTTGTGTTCCCTCTCTCACTGGCTGTCTCTATCTTTGTCAAATAAATAAATAAAATCTTAAAAAAAAAAAAAAGAATACATACAATTTTAAATATGGAATAAAAAACAAAAAGTGAGAAAATTCGAAAAACCACAAAAATTCTTTATTAAAAACATAGATTAAACACCCGGATCAAGGGGTGCCTAAGTGGCTTAGTCGGTTAAGCCTTTGGGTCAGGTCATGATCCTTGGGTCCTGGGATCCAGCCCTGCATTGGGTTCCCAGTGAGGAGTCTGCTTTCCCCTCTACCCTGCCCCTCCACCCTGCTCGTGCTCCCTCTCTTTCTCTCAAATAAATAAAATCTTAAAAAAAATAAATAAATATAAAACTTGGATCAAATGAAAAAAAATTTCTAGAAAAATGGAAACTGTATTTGCAATAAAAACCTAAACATGGCAATTCCTGCACAAGAAATAATGTTTGTAAAATGAAATCTCACCTCAAAAGTGGTGGGCCTGGGTGGTTTTACATGAGAAACAAAATCCTTAACTAGTAAATCATTTCAAAGCCATGTAAATTCGTCTATAGACCTTAGACTAAAAAATATATATATATACTATTTTTTTTAAAGGTAGCATAACACAGGTACCCAAACCTGTCAAGCACTGCATAAAACTACTACAGATCTAAATCATTTATATATTACTCTGAGACATCAATTATAAAATAATTTGCAAACAGAATTTGGCAGATAATTGCAGAAATAATATATCATTTTCAAGAGATTTTTACTCCAGATATAAGGATTGTCCAAAATTAAATAAGCTATTAATATAGCTTACCATATCAATAAGCCTAAGGAGAAATGTCATAATATCTATTGATATTCACTAAATATAAAAATACTCAACATATAGGAATTTATAGATGCTTTCTTAACATGACAAAATATATTTATCTCAGCTCAAAAATCTTAATGAAAATTACTAAAAATTTTCCCCAGCAAAATATGGGGCAAGATACAGGTGTCCTCTATCACAGTATTTAAAATGATACTTAAGTTATTGGCTAAAATAGTTTGATACAAAAAAAGAAACTAAAGATAAAATTTGGACATAAGGCTGCCTTACTATTTCCAGATGATATGATCACATATCTGTAATCAACAAAAATTATTATATAAGAAAATAACAGAGTCCAGGATAAAATATTAATATGCATACATGATTAGGTTTCAAATTAAATAGTTTGAACCATATTGAAGGATTATTTTGTTGGTCAGAATACATAAAGAATCGGCAATTCAATTCACCAGCAACCAGCAAAAAGATATAAAATTTTAATAGAAAAAAATAACCGATTTATAAGAGGAAAGAAAAGTTTCTACAAATAAGCTTAACAAGAAATGAATAAGGTCTTTGATGAGAAACTTTAAAACACTCATGAAGCAAGAAGACTCAATTTATAATGTAAGGTGATGTCAATAAAAAATGATTTTTTGAACCAAACAGGTTATTCTAGAGATCATATGGAAAACAGAGTAGCCAAGAAACATTTCTGAAGAAAGGACAATGATGTAACTAGCTCCCTACTATTAAAATACACTATAAAACTTCCATAATTGATACAAGATAGTATATTAGTAGACAGACTACTGGTATAGAACATCACATATAAAGATATATAGAGAGATATATAGATACACACACATACACACATACACGTATACACATACACATGTAATGTGTGTTTGGATCTCAAATTAGGAAGAGAAAAAATAGCCCATTCTAATACAAGACTTTGGGAAAACTGGGTAACCGTCAATACAAAAATATATTTGGAACTGTATGTCGTATCACACATTAGAAAAAATCCAAAATGAATCAAATATTGAAATGACAAATTTTAACAATGGCATGCAGTGCAGCTGGGAAATGAATGACCCTAATTTTCTCTTGCAAAACCAGAATGACCTTCTAATTACAATATCTAATTTCCCAATTCTTGATCCACTGGACATATTCAAAATTTTGCAGCTGTTCGTTTCCACTTGAAACTCTTCCATCTTTGGCTCCAGTTATCAGGGTTCAATGCAGACTTAGACCAGACAGACAGTTACTTGCTCAGGATGCCAATACATAAAGAACTCTAAAATGTCATTGAATATGTGAAGAAAAATTAATTTCTAAGACTACTCTTAGGTATAGGATTAATTAAACTGCCTGAATCTGAGAAAAACTCTGCTCTGACTCACCCGGCCATGACAATGTTCTATGGAAGTGGGTTTTATTAACTCTAAGTCTTTTGTTTTACTAAGGTTTATGCAAACTGAAGCACTGTCTTTTTCCAACATTCCAACATACCCCCCATGAAAATGTTTAGCCTCTTTGAATAAATAAGGAACAGCCCCTTATAGTCAAGTTAGAATGGACACCCAACTGTTGGCTTGTCTGGGGATTCCCATGTTTTTGTATATGTAGATACTAAATCTTGATTTCTCTGGTCTTTTAAAATCTTCCCTAGTGTCCTTCATGTTTGTTAAATAGCATTGTCTTTCTCTGTTTGGTCCTCCTCTTCAGAGATCATCTACTTTCACAATGGAAAATCAAAAATATATATGGACGACTCCAAAACCTATAAAATTTTATCTTTAGAAAACTTTTGGCTCTAAACCATTATTACCGATTTTCTATTAAATAGTTGTCTCAAGTCAGAGACAACTCCATGAAGGCAGCCTAATGTATTAGTTAAGAGCATTAGAGCTAGACTGCCTGGGTTCAAATCCAAAGTCAGTTAATTACTAGGTATGCAAACTTGCCCAATTTGTTTGGTTTCACTGTGGTTCAGTTTCCCTATTGAAGTAATACCAGTACCTACTTCATGATTTTTAGATAATTAATGAATATTTGTAAACCATGCTGAACATATTATAGTACAGGGTAAGAGTTAAATAAGTGTTAAATGAATATATATAATAAAAAATAAGGAAAATTTACAGTGCAGATATTCCCAACAGGACTTCTAAGTTAGAGGTCTGTCACCCAGGACTCTGATAGTCTATCAGCATTTTCCAGGAGAATAAGGCAGTTGACAGTAAAAGAAACAATATTGTTCTTTCAAGTCAAATAAAACAAAGAGACTCTTGTCCCTTTACTCTATATCTCTTCCCAGAGCAGCTAGAAAACATAAAAGCATCAGACAGAAGTTAGGGATATGTCCCAGAGAGACATACGATGACCTCCCATTTGACTCCTGGTGATAGTGAGGAAATGAGAGAGCAGATCACACTTCAAGTTCCTAGGCCCCAAACCAGGCTTGTCTTATGATGTGGAAAGGATATGAGATTGGAGTTGCAAACTAGACTTTTTAATAAAGTAGACAGATGTTATGGAATCTGCCCAAGTCGTCATTAAGAGATCTGCTACCCAGCAGGGAAGGAAAATTGACATTGCACAGTTGGGGGCATTGATTAGAGAAAATAAATCCTTTTCAAGTGTGTACTCCATAAAGCTCAGACTCTCTAATAAACCTGTTATTACTATATACGGCTATAAAGAAGCTTTGACATATGAGGGGCATGCTGTAGCACTCAAATTGCTCTGCTCAGAAAAACTTCAGCAAAATTTAAAGCATTTTCATCAAGTGAAAAAGAAAAATCAGTAAGATTTGGTAGAAACCAGGAGCCATTCAAAATACCTTATACTGATTTTATTACCACAATGATAAAAGTCAATGTAATGACTTTTTGCCCAATATAAATAATTTCATGAAACTCAGGAATTTTCATAGACAGAAAGGTCTTTCTTTATAGACATACATATACATATAGATGCAAAATTTGGAAAATTAAGTCATATTTAGCAAAATAAAAATTATATCCTCATTTTATATGAATTAGATTACATAAGGAGGGTAGAAATTAAAGTGATAAACAAGGTAGACAATAGAATGGGCAATCACCTACACAGTGCTGTTTGAAGAATACCAAAAACCTCTTGGATGCAGAATTATATTTGCCCATTCCATTTATTGACTAACTGATTTTCTCATCCTTCCATATAGCTATTAAAACCACGCTGGAATTACAATAATAAAGCTGGGGTCGGGGGGCATTATTTCACTTTTTTCATTTCAAAAAGATAAAAAAATTAAATCAGCTTCCTAATGTATAAAACACTCAGAACTCTAACAAACACCTAGCAATCATTATGTATATATAAGCTTTGAGTTATTATTATTAATCCCTGAGATGGGACAAGTTTACACATTCCCATCAAAATCCACTAGTTTAATAATTTTGATAACTGATAAAAAATTGTTGTGATAAAAAATTAGAAACTCTCAATTTTAGGTTAGTGAAAGGGTAAAGAACACTAAAACGACAGGTAAGACAATATGAGGATAGTAACAAGTAGATCACAAATGATTATTTGCAAAGAGTTAAGTATTTGGGGGAATCACAGCCAAAAGGAAAGGAAGACTCAAATCCTTCCCCACTTAAAATTTTTTACCAAAACAGTTTTGCTTTTAAACTTAACTTTCATGAAAACACCAAGACACAGAAACAACATGGAAAAATGGATGACGCAAGGAGAATGCCTTGTGATCATAGAAAGCGATTGGAAAGGAGCAAGTCAGCAAACACTAAGGATTGCAGGCCACCACTCAAAGCTAAGAAAAGGCAAAGGATCCTCCCCTGGAATCTTCAGAGAAAGCAAGGCCTCGCTGACACCTTGATTTTGGACTTGAAGCCTGCAGAAATGTGTTACAACAAATTTCTGTTGTTCTAGCCACCAAGTTTATGGTACTTTATTAAGACAACCCAAGGAACCTAATAACAGATTTTGGTTATAGGAATCCACCAATCATATGAAAGTCTCTAAATATGATGATGAGGGATCTCTACTTTGTGTTAGTTTCTTTATTGCCTTTCTCATGTCCCCATACAATTCTAAATCTGAATCCATAAATACCATAGGGACGTGTACTGGAAACACGAAATTCTCCAAATTAGCTTCAGCTGGTTCCTTCAGGCATTTCAGGCATTCTCTGTATTTTCAGAATCTCTACATATGTCAGCATCTCAACTGTTCCAAATCCCATCCCACTTCTTTTTCCTTCTCCTTCCTGTTCTTCTATCTCTGTCTTTATCTCCACCTTTTTCATTATAGCCTCTTCTTCCTCATTTTGTCAAATTTTAAGTTTGAAATACTGCCCAGAAAACTCTTCAAGGCACTTGCTCTCACAGCTACTTACGTTTCTAGCAAGTTTATCCAGCTAGCAGGGTCCCAGGCTCCATTCCTTATCCTGTTCCACAGAAAACTTTCACACCAGTTTGCCCAGGTCCATCTGGAAAGAAGTCAACAAAAGATGATGAACATCATGCGTTCTTATAGCTATGTGATCCTCAAATTGTGGTCCTTAGATTGGCAAAATCAACAATATTTGAGGACTAATTAGGTACACAAATTTCCAAACCACACCCTAGGACCTACCAAAGGAGGGACTCTGGGGTTCAGGCCCTGCCATTTTTGTTTTAATAAGCTGTCAGGTGATTCTGATACAATCTAAAGTTTAAGAATTACTGCTATGGATGATGCTCAACGAAGTTAACTCTCTCATGTGAGAGAGCGAGTTAGTAGCTAGGGCAGAGGGGTGAGCCAGAAGCAGATCAACACAGTTAATTAAGAGATAAACCATGAAAAAACTAAAGCTGTGTACTGTCAGTCCTTTCCTGGTGTTTAAGTAGCTCAAAGGTGGAAGAATAAATTGTACTTTAATCAGAATAAGTAAAAAGGATCATTATCAAGTAGTTATGATAAAAAGATATGAATTTTAATTTACGGTTTAGTCATTTATTTATTCAGCATTTATTGAAACTTTGAAGACAATGAAAATACTACAGTCAACAAGACAGAGACTGTGCTTGATAGAGTTAAATTCTAATAGAAGTAAGGGAGGAAGGAATCTCCTCCCACCTCTTTAGGTCTCCAGCTGAGCCTAAGTTAAACTGACCTAAGACAGAGAAACAGGAGAAAAAGCATACAAGTTTTAGTAAATTTTTACATATACATGTGAGCCTTCACATGAGCATAAAGACTTAAAGAATGACTCAAGCAGAAAGCTTTTATATCGTAGACAAATAATAAATTGGTGAAGAATGGACAAGACAAAGGAGCTACGTTAGAGGCAGTGAATTGTTGAGAATTAAATAGGCAGGTAAGGGTTAACTTCACACAGTTGGTTTGTACAGATTTTTCAGCCTTGATTTCCCATCCCTGATGATAACAATGTCTTCCCTCCTTATGGTATTATCTTCTGCTTTCGGGAAGAAAAAGGCAGGTTGTACGGCCCTTCTTGCACCTGCTTTTTCTCAAGTGACTATAACTCAAAATAATATGTCAAAATGTCATTCTAGGGTGACATGCTCTGAATGCCTTCACAGAGAAGACAGACAATAAAAACTAAATATTGTATAATTCTAGGTAGTGGTAAGAGTTATTAAGAAAAGAAAGTCTGGGGGCGCCTGGGTGGCACAGCGGTTAAGTGTCTGCCTTTGGCTCAGGGCATGATCCCGGCATTATGGGATCGAGCCCCACATCAGGCTCCTCTGCTATGAGCCTGCTTCTTCCTCTCCCACTCCTCCTGCTTGTGTTCCCTCTCTCACTGGCTGTCTCTATCTCTGTCGAATAAATAAATAAAATCTTTAAAAAAAAAAAAAAGAAAGTCTGTGTAAGGAGTTAAGTAATGAGTGGGGCTGGAGAATGAGATGAGCAGGAAAAGGGAATATTTATTTTAAAAGATTTTATTTATTTATTTGAGAGGGGGAGGGATTGAGAGAATGAGTGAGAGGAGGGGCAGAGAAAGAAGAAGACTCCCTGAGGAGCAGGAAGCCCGATGTGGGACTCGATCCCAGGACCCTGGGATCATGACCTGAGCTGGTTCCTTCAGGCATTTCAGGCATTCTCTGTATTTTCAGAATCTCTACATATGTCAGCATCTCAACTGTTCCAAATCCCATCCCACTTCTTTTTCCTTCTCCTTCCTGTTCTTCTATCTCTGTCTTTATCTCCACCTTTTTCATTATAGCCTCTTCTTCCTCATTTTGTCAAATTTTAAGTTAAGCAGACGCTTAACTGACTGAGCCACCCAGGCGCCCAGGAAAGGGGAATATTTAAGCAGAGAAATGAATGAAATTTAGGAAGAAGTCTTTAATTTGAAGATAACATTCTAGCAGAGAGAACATATAAATGCAAATTCTCCGGGGTGGACAAAGCTTGAACATTTCATAGAACAGCAAAAAGGCCAGAGTGGCTGCAGCACAGTTAGCAAAAAAAAAAAAAAAAAAAAAAAGTAGGAAATAAAACACAAACAATGGCCAAATTATGTAGGGCCTTGAGGACATCTCCAGGAGGTTGGATTTTATTCTAAATTTTATATGCGCTCATTGGAAGTTTTTTCAGTGTGGGGATTGACACGATTTGCTCAGGTGCTGTGTGAAGAGGCTAAATGTGGGGCAAGAGTAGACAAGGTAAGACCATTTAGGAGTCTAGGGAAGAGGTCAAAACAAGAGTAGGTGGTAATCTGGGTGAGAGTGACAGCAGAGATAAAAAGGAATGTCAGATTATAGATGTGATTTAAAGGTACAACTAACAATTAATGGATGGAATAGATGTGAAGTATGATAGAATAAGGACACAAGAATGACTTTTAGGTTGAGTGTCTGAAAAGCTGAATCCTTGATAATGCCTTTTATTGAAATGGGGATCAGTGTGGCACCAGTGGGCTTGGAAGGGGACATTGAGGTCAATTTTGTCATGTTAATCTTTCTATCCAAGTTTGAGTAGAGAGTTGGATATATCATGCTGTGGTGGAGAGGAAAGGCAAGCCTGGTGAAAAAAACCGGGGGGAATTAATGATTTAAGAGAGAGAATAATAGTTCCGAAGACAATACAATCCATAGGGGTGAGCGCAGGAATGTGTTTGCAGGTAAGGAGGCAGGTAAGGGGGCAAATACAGAACTTTCTTGGTGTGACGTGAAATGTCCATCTAAAAACTTAATGGCAGGATTTTTGGGTAAACATCCATTAAAACGTGTTGACAGTTTAAAACAAACTCTGTTCACAGATGTGTTTCTGGCTAATTTGGTAAATAGGACCCCAAAGTTTCATTCTATGATCACCTCTCAGTGAACTACAAAAATTCACAGATTTTCTACCAATTAATCAGGGTTGATTACATTTAAATACAAAGACAAAATAAGGAAGGAAAACTGTCTCAAAGGAAAAATAGAAGTCAAATTTTAGATGTGTTTTTCTTATGTAGAAAAGGGCTAAAAGAATATTTATAGCAAATACACTATTATTCATAACAAAGAGCAATATAAAAACAGATTCACAGCCAAATCTTAATGATTTATTTAATGTATTACACATTGTCAAGAGAGTTTGATAAATGTGTTCTATTGCCCATTAATTTGGTATGCAGAAACAAATAAAATGATTTGATATATTTTCTTAAAATGTTTCTATATATTTTCTTGGCCAAGATATTAAAATAACTTGTAACTCTAAATATTTCTCCTATTATATCCTAAAGCGACAGAATCTATTTTTGTAAACTTGTTAATATGTACATATTAAACAACTCTAATATTTGTATTCCAGAAAATAAGTTAATGAATACTTCTCCTAAATGTTATTCGAAGATTATAATTTTAAATAGCTGACGTCTGCATCTTAGAAAAATTTTATTATTAAGCATAAAGAAAAACCCAGAAGAAATGAAATTATAGTTGAATAAGAAAGCAAAAAAATTATAGTAAAATAGTGAGAAGTTGGCTTTTACCAACAGGATTATAAGTCAGTTTTTTAAAAAAATGTAAAGGAAACAATTCTTTTGTAAACACTATACTTCGGTTACAAATTCACACTAGTAATTTTATAGCAAATGTGTAACATGTGTACCACCATGAAGACAGGGCATGCTGTAATCAGACTGCTTTGTGAATTTACTATAACAAAATGATTAGATACTGGATGTAATCATGCCACGTCTGGGATTGGGCATTCTAACAACTGTAGCCCAGCTGCCAGCCTTGCCACAGTGGTAGAAACTTACCGGTCCTTTGTAATACACATGTCTGGAGCTATTCTTTTGATTATTTTCAAGAGCGAGAGAGAGAGAGAATTACACATATTGTCTACATGTGGAGAGGTGGCATGACTCATTTATGATTGGAGCTTTTTCTTACGTATCTTACTACCCAATGATAGCCATATGAGTGATCACTACCATGAACTGAGGAACTGAGTATCTGGATAGTTTTCATGATGATACTAATAAATTATTCTAATGAATTCTGATGAGAATGAACTAACACGATAATCTCAAAGATTTCAAATTATGTTGTGCTAGAATATCAAGTAGCTTGTCACAGCCTTCGCTAGCTGCCTTTCCAAGTTCTAAAGTGATATACTGTACTATAAATGATATGATAAAAAAGTTGATTTTCTTGCCAAATAATATCCCCTCAAATACAACAATTGAATGTATCAAATATCTATAGAAGAATTAATTCTTCTGTGGTCAGATTTGGAAATGCCCCTGTTCTCAATCTCACTAAAATCCAAAACTAGAGGTTGCATCATATTTTCTTTTTGACAACTAACTTCTAGAATGATGATGCCATTAACAGAAAAATTTACAGAATACTGCAAAGGAGAACTGATTGGAAGCAAATATTAAGATTCTGTTCTGAGACTTTAGAACTTGAAATGACATATTTTGCAGATAAAGATTGTGGTGATAATTTATAATTATTTTATTGGTGTGCCTGAAATAGAGTAAATAATGCTAGCTGCTGTAATAACAAATCTGAAAATCTTAGTAGCAACATAGAATAAATGCATTCCTTGCTCCAAAATATTCCTGTTGGCAAGCACTTTACGTGATTATTTCAAGGAGCAGGCTCTTTACATCTTGTTGCTCAGACCTCATCCAGTATCTCCATTCATTTACTGAACAAAGATTAGCAGTGCCAAGTACTGTGTATAGAAGATTTTTGGAAGCTGAGCCTTTGAAGTGACATTCATTAAGCACCTTGTCCAGATTCCATGTAAAACTCTAAGGAGGCTGGAAAATACAATCTACTTGTGTGCCTTAGAGTTAAAGGTAAATACACAGGTTCTATGTCACATTTCCCTCATTGAGAGATGAGGAATTGTGATGTGAACCTGGGCAGCAGCATAGAAATAGCCACAAAAACTCGATGGTGTGGGTGTATATGAAAAAGTCAAAGTTTAAAATTACATCTTAAAATGCTGCGGTACCTATGGAGAAAGAGTAGTGTAATTTTTTTCAAGCATACCAATATTAAATTAATCTTTGTAAATATGATTCCCACTAAGTATTTTTGCCAAGAGGATGAATGAGATCAATACACTGAACTGGTTGAAAAGGTCAAGTTCTCTAGTTTTAGCCATCATTTAATTCAACTGCTAAGAAAATCATACAGTATTTTGTTTTTGTTATTGTTTTTTTTGGAAATTATATTTATTTCTAGTTTGGGTCTCTATGGAGATATAGCCCCATGTTATACCAGCATAAAGGGACTATTCGTTTTAAATTCTACTTTCCACAATATTAAATATCTCTTTTATACTTTCTTCATAGACAATGTTTTAGTACTTTGTTGGATTAAATCAAAACTATGTAAATTAAAAGACTAGCCATATTGTTTGGCAAGGTGCACAAACAGGAACCATAAATAGATATATTCAGTATCTCAAGTTAAATATCACACAAAAGCAGCTGCTTGCAGGTAATGTTGTACAATACTCTACATATTTCATGCTGCATATTGTTAACTGGGATTTATAGTTGAGATTCATACATTTAAATGTGCCTCAAAATCTTTTATTTTTAAATCATTTTTTCGGCAAATGAGCATTTTTTTTTTAAATTGGCACATTCTAATATCCTCAATGTTCATTTCAATTATAGACCTGTTACTCTGACAGATATTTCCAAGGGAAATGTTTGTTTCAATATTAGCAGAGAAACATCTGCTATTGAAAGGAGAGATTGGCCATTTTATTTCTCCAAATCTTACACAGGCCAGTGGCTCATTACCAAAACCATGTGCCATCCATCTTGGACAAAATTATTTATATTATTAGGAATGGCAACAATTTCCTCAACATTTCCTGGAATTCCAGTTGTATTCTGCTGAGATGCGTGAAAATATTTTTGCAATTCTACAATTTTTTATTTGCCTATATCCATACAACCCAAAACTAATAAAGCTGAGATAGACTTATTACTCAGTTAAAAATTATTATAAATAGAGTAATGGAAAAAATACCTACAATTTAAAAGGCAATCAAACTTTTAACTTATCCAACTGAAAATAACTTCAGATGGAAGACATTTTTCTCATTGTAAATTAAAGGTTACAAATACATCTGGTGTTTTCTTGAGTTCGGTGGTTGTCCAGAGGTTTTACCTGATTTTTATCTTTTAAAGAGTTTTAAGTAAAATCACACTGCCTAATCCATTTCATACATCTTCCTATCACTACTTTTTAGGAGAAAATCAAACTCTGTGAGCTCTTCTTTAGTGAATGCCTTACAAGTAATGAGCATTTTTTAAATAAATAAAACCTAATGTTCCAATGTAAAGACTCTTAAATATGACTGTTAAATCTCTAATGAACTGTGACATAATATTAAAGAGGAAAAGTCTAAATTTATCATTGTTTCCAGCAACAGGATATCTGAATATAACAGAAATAATAGCTTTATTGATTTGAGTCCATGTGTTTTTGTCCAAGCCAAATAAAAATTAATAGCATCATTTTTCAAAGTAAAAAGTATTTTTTCAAGCAAATATAATGATTATATCTCTTTAAACAATGTTTGTTTGTTTGTTTCCCCTCAAATTTAGGACTAGTGCTCAAGAAACTGAGAGGATGAAACATGTATGGAACTTTAAGAGATTAACAATTGGTTCGAGGACTTCCAGTGGTTCATAGAAATGGCAATGGCTACTTTTGCACAGGTGAAGTGATAATTAGAATTTGTTCTCAAGTTTATTTTCTTAAACTCAAATCCCAAAGCAAGAGCTCTCTAGCTGTCTGACATGGACAAATGACTTAACCTCTCTATTTTTCACCTGTCTTATGTGTAAAACAATGTAATACCTAATTCATAGGACTGGCAAGTACTAATTTTATAAAGTTCTTAGAACAGTACCTGCTCCATAGAAAGCTATTACTGTTATGACACTATTAGCAAGTAAGAGAAAAAGAGACTATAGGAAAGCACAAAAGAAATATATAACGTGGTGTCATCCTTCTGTTTTATACAAATGGGATTAAGCTATGGAACACTTTTATTTATTTACCCATTTAATATTTTAAGTAATAGTCGGTGTCAGGATCTTTATGGAGGGCTATGATTCTAGTAGTTGACAAGGCAAAAGTGGCCTATCCCTTAGAGAATTCCACAATTAGAGAGTATTATACAACTGTATGCAATTAAGAGTTACAACTGCCTTGAAGGAACCACTAAGTGATATAAGCCTTTAGAATTTAAAATAATCATAATAACTATTAATTTAACAGTTACTTTATATTTGGTATCTTTATCTTCATAACAAACCACAGGGTATATATTTAACTCATATTATACATAAAGATCTTGAGATTACATAGAATTGAATAACTTCTGTGAATTCACACAACTAGTAGAACAACAGGGATAGAATACACATTTCTACCTTTATTCACTCTACTATTACAAAGCAGAGTTCCCTTTTTGGAAATCCCTAGATTCTGTATTTTGTACATTAAAAAAAAATTCCTGGGTGCTTTCTTCCTTCTCAGGGAACTAGTCCTGATTTTTACCCCAAATCAAAAAGAGATTCTTCAACCAAGCCATTGGTTCTCAAACCTGCCTACACCCTTAAAATACATTGATTACTCAGTCCTACCACCAGAAATTCTGATTTAATTAGTCTGAAATATTGTCTGGATACTGGAATTTTTTAAAGCTCCCCATGTGCATTAATGTATTGTGAAGGTTTAGAATGAATAAACTAAGATAAATAATTGACTGGGTAGTGCTTAAACCAGGGGTCAGAGAGTTGTTGAAGTCCAAGAGAATTTAGCAACATGGGAAGACCCTGAATTCACCTCTTTAACAAACACACCAGATCCATACCTATTTATAGAGCAATAGCTCCTGAAGAAGAATGAAGACTGACTGAACAGCTACACAACAAAAGACAGAGAGAACACACAGAGAATGAGAAAAGAGACAGAGACACAGTAATGAAGGGAATCCCCACCACTGATGCTGTGAACTGCAGTGGAAAAAGATAGTACTAAAAGACCATGAGCATATTTGTCTGCCCTGGGGCACAGGAAAAACAGACAAACAAACTTTGGTTTAAAAGCACAACTAGCATCTAAAAAATCCAGTCCTAGAAGGCCACAAATGGCAGGGGAGTTGCTGGAACTCTTTCCAGATCAGAGGGGCTGGCAAGCACCATGGTTTATGTTCCTCATTCACCTTGATAGTGCAGATGGGAGCAAGGTCCAGGTGCCACAGCTGGCCAACCATCTCAGTGAGCCCTGGACCCTTAGCCCATACTAGCCCTGGACACCCTGGGACACAGAGGGGGGAAAAAGTCAGTTTAAAAGAATAACTAGAATATAGAGGATCTAGACTTAGAAACCTAACAAATGGTGGGGTAGCTGCTGGAATACTCTCTGAGTCAGATGGGCAAGCAAAGATCCATAGTTTACATTTTCCCTCCACCTTGATAGCATGTAGGGGAGCAGGGTCCAGGTACCCTAACTGGGCTACTGCCTCAGTGAGCACTACGCCCCTGGTCCATACCAGTCCTGGCCATCCCACCAAGGTAGCCCCAGGGCAGTGAACACTGGAACACCTCTGATCAATGCTCACTACAGCTCTAGCAATTGCACCAGAGTGACTATGTGCAGAGAACCTCAGAACATTCTAGCCCTGCACCATTTTAGCTCCAAATGGCTTGTGAGGGCACCCCCAGCGCAGAGTGCTCCAGAACCTCCTAGTGTATTCCTGCTTTAGCTCCAGCTGCCCTGGCAAGGTGCCCCTGTGTGGAGTACCACAGGAACTCCTGGCCTGTTGTGCTTCTGCTTTAGTGACCCAACCAATGCATCCCCTGCACTGAGCACCTTGATACATACTGGCCTGCAGCAGCTTCAGCTATCCTGCCAGTGTGTAGAGAGCCCTGGGACTAACCCAGACCATGCCCACTTCAGCTACAGTTGTACTGCCAAGGTGCCCCCTCCACAGAGCACCCTGGGACTCCCCGGCCTGCATTCTGCCTTGGCTCCAGCTACCCCACCAAGGCGTCTTCTGTATGGAGAGCCCCAGGATATGCTTGGACCTACTTCAGCTTCAATTATCCTGCCAAGGTGCCCTTCACATGGAGAGCCCCAGGACCACCCTGGCCCATAATCACTTTAGCTCCAGCCATCCCACCAGGGCAGCCTATCACAGAGTGCCTTGGAATCCTCAGACAACATCAGCCACAGCTCCAGCCAGCTAGCCAAAGTCACCAGGCACATACAGCCTACAAAGGGAATGACCATTGCTTCAAATTTAGGAGAAGTAGCTGTTCCACCTAATTCATAGAAACAAACACAAAATCAAGCAAAATGGACAGAGGAATATGTTCCACACGGAAAAGCAATATGAAATCTCAAAGAACTAAATGAAATGGAGATAAGAAATACGCCTGATAAAGAGTTTAAAGTGATGATTATAAAGATGCTCACCGGACTAGAGAAGAGAGTGGAAGAACTCAGTGAGAATTTCAACAATAAGGTTAAAAAATATGAAAAAGAGCCAATCAGAGTTGAAGATAACAATAACTGAAATGAAAAATACACTAGAGGGGACCAACAGTAGACTAGCAGATACTGAATAATGGCTCAGTGATTTGGAAACAGGGTAATAGCACCGGAGCTGAAAAGTAAAAAGAAAAAAAGCATCAAATGAGCAAATTTCACATTACAGGGACTCCAGAAAGGGAAGAAAGAGAGAAAGGGGCAGAAAAGTTATTTGAAGAAATAATAGCTGAAAACTTTCCTAACCTGGGGAAGAAAACAGACATCCAGGTTCAGGAAGCACAGAGAATTCCAAACAAGACAAAAGCAAGAAGATCCGCCCAAGACACAAAATAATTAAAATGGTATAGGTTAAAGAGAGAATTTTAAAAGCAGCAAGTGAGAAGCAAAAGATTAGTTGCAAGGGAAACCCCATAAGACTATCAAATGATTTTTGAGGAGAAACTTTGCAGGCCACAAAGGAGTGGCACGATTATAATCAAAGAGTTGAAAGGAAAGCAAAAACAAAAACAAAAACCAAAAAAACCCTACAATCAAGAATACTCTACCTGGCGAGGTTATCATTCACAATAAGAGAGATAAAAAGTTTCCCAGACAGGGGCAGGTGGGTGGCTCAGTTGGCTAAGCATCTGCCTTTGGCTCAGGTCATGATACCAGGATCCTGGGATCGAGAGAGTCCTGTACTGGGCTTCCTGCTCAGTGGGGAGTCTGCTTCTTCCTCTCCCTCTGGCCCTCCCCCCCACAATCATGCTCTATCTCTCTCTCTCTAATAAATAAATAAAATCTTTAAAAAAAAAAAAAAGTTTCCCAAACAAAAATTAAAGGAGTTTATCACTAGTAAACCTGCTTTACCACAAATGCCAATGAGACTTCAAGTGGGGAAAAAAAAGGACCATAATTAGAAGTAATAAAATTATGAATACAAATATGTAAACTATGACAACATATACGTAAAACATGGAGGGGGGAGTTAAAAAGAAATTCTTATAAAATATGTTTGACTTAAGTGACCGTATATAGACTTAGTACAGACTGCTTTATACTTAGGTATACTTAGGATGTTATTTATGAACATCATTGTAACCACTAACTGAAAACCTATAATAAATACACTAAAAATAAAGAGAAAGAAGGACAAGCATGCAGAAAGACATCAATTACAGAGAAGAGGCTGGGAAGGTGGTAAAGTAGGAGGACACTGAGCTCACCTCGTCCCGTGGATACAATTAGATAATACTCACATCAGTGTAAATAACCCAGAAAATGACCCAAAGACCAGAAGAAAAAACTCCACATGTAAAAGGAGAGAAATGACCATATCAAAAAGGGTACGAAGGGTGGGATATGGTTGGGAGCTAGACAGATATGCAGGGCTGTCCACGGTAAGGAGGGGGCAGCTGGTGCAGAGAGGGGGCAGAAACAGACTCTCACACTGAGGAGCCTGCACAGAGAAGACTAATCCCCATAACATTTGGCTTTGAAAACCAGAGAGGCCAAATTTTATGAGTTCTTACAACCAGTGGGACTTAAAACATGGAATTAAAAAAAAAAAAAAAAATCAGCCAGCTTAGCTCTGGGAGAGCCAGAGGAACAAGAGGAAACTGAATCCCCACCTCTAAAGAGACAGCACAATAAACAGCCTGCAGAAATACAGCATAAAAGCAGCAGTTTGAAAATCACCTGGGGCATTTGGGAGGGAGAGTTATTTACTAATCAGAGAACATGTCCTGGAGGGACAGAGATCACTGGGGGACAAACCCCTCCAGGAACAAAGCCACCATTTCCCTCCCCCGCGCCCTCACCCCCAGGATAAACACATGACCACCTTCAGGAATCAGCATGGCACCCTACCTAACTTGCTTACACCACACACTGCCTCCCCACACGTCAGCACATCTGCCCCCTCCACCCAGGCCTGCCTCAGTCCAGCACTGTGAGTCCCCTCCCCCAGAAGACCAGTGCAATTCTTATTAACACTGTGTCTCCCAAGCCTTGTATTTTGCAGATCCACCCCCTTCAACCTGGCCAGCCTTCGTCCCAATAGTGGTGGTGGCACTCATGGCTGGATCCCATCCACAGTTGTGCCATTAACCTAGCAGTGTGGCAGAGGCCACAACCACTCCAAAGAGACTCCCGCCTTGGGAAGAGGGAAAAATAACTCTACACACCAGTCAGACTACAGGTCCAGCAGTGGACTGGGGGCAGACAGCAGGTATGACTGCAGGCCTTGCCCACCAACAAAAGCTTCTCGAAGGACAAAATAAGGAGAGCACCCTGCAGTTTGGTGCTATTTCATCTCTGGCAAACACCTTTGCTGACACAATTCAAACCCAAGGTGGACCCCAGACTGGCCCACTAACACCACAAAGACCAAACACTGACCACAATAGGCAAAAAAGAGCCACTGCAGATGACGGACTGAAAGCAAAAGCAGTTCAGCCACAATAGCAGGATGCACGCAACACATATAGCAGACACCCCTGAGATGCTTGTTTCCAGTACAAAGGGGACGGTACACTGCAGAACACAACAGAACCTCTTCTTCATAAGGCTACTACTTTCAAGAGCAGGAGACAAAACTGACTTCCCTGACACACAGAAACAGACAGTGTTTGACAAAATAAGGAGACAGAGGAATATGCAAAATGGATATAAGTAATATGCTGGATAAAGAATTTAATGTAATGATCATGAAGACACTCACTTGGGAAGTGAGGGAGGATGAGGAGGAGGGAGGACGTCAGTAAGACCCTTAACAAAGAAAAAAAAAAGAACCAATCAGAGATGAAGAACACAATAAATGAAATTAAAAATACACTAGGTGGAATAAATAGCAGGCTGGAGGAAGCAGAAGAATTAAGCAGTGACTTGGAGGACAGAGTAATGGAAAGTAATCAAGCTGAGCAGGTAAGACAAAAAAATATGCAAAATGAAAATGGACTTATGGAACTCAGCAACGTCATCAAACATAACGTTTGTATTATACAGATCCCAGAAGAAAGGAACAAAGAGAAAAGGAGGCAGAAAAATTATTTGAAGATATAATAGCTAAAAACTTCCTGAATCTGGGCAAGAAAACAGAAATCCAGATCCAGGATACACAGGGAGCCCCAAACAAAATTGACCTAAGGAACTCCACACCAAGACACATAATAATTAAAAAGGCAAAAAGTAGTGATAAAGGGAATTTTTAAAGCAGCAAGGGAAGAGAGTTACATATAAGGGGAAACTTCATAAGGTGATCAGCAGATTTCTCAGCAGACACTTTGCAGGCCAAAATAAAGTGGCACAATATATTCAAACTGCTGAAAGGAAACAATCTGCAGCCAAGGATACTCTATCTGGTAAGGCTACCATTCAGAATAGAAGGGGAGATAAAGAGTTGCCCAGACTAACAAAAGTTAAAGGAATTCATGACCACTAAACCAGCCTTACAAGAAATATTAAAGAGGACTCTTCAATGAAAAGCAAAGACCATAAGTAAGGGTAGGAAAAGCAGGAAGCACAAAAGCGGTAAAAATAAGTGTATTTACAAAAATCAGTCAAGGGACTCACAAAATAAAAGAATGTAAGATATGATATTATATACCTAAAACATGGAGGGGAAAGAAGTAAAGAATGGGTTCAAACTTAAGTGACCACCTACTAAATCTCAATTGCTATATGCAGAAGATGTCATATACAAACCAAATGGTAACCACGAATCAAAAACCAGTAATAGATATGCAAAAAATAAAAAGAAAAGAATTCGAGTATGTCACTAAAAAAGTCAACTTATTGTGACAGAAGAGACCATGGGAAGAAAGGAACAGAGAAGAACTACAAATACAAACATAAAACAAGTAACAAAATGGGAAAAGATACACACGCATCAATAATTACTTTGACTGTAAATGGACAAAATGCCCCAATCAAAAGACATAGGGTGACGGAATGGACCAAACCCCCACCCCCCAAAAAGCAAAAAACAAAAAAAACAAACAAAACCCATCTATATGCTGCCTACGAGAGACGCATTTCATACCTAATGCATGCAGATTGAAAGAGAAGGGATAGAGAAACATTTATCATGCAAATGGATGTGGGAAGCAAGCAGGGTTAGCAATACTTATATCGGGGAAAAATAGATTTTAAAACAAAGACTGTAGGGGCGCCTGGGTAGCGCAGTCGTTAAAGCGTCTGCCTTCGGCTCAGGGCGTGATCCTGGCGTTCTGGGATCGAGTCCCACATCGGGCTCCTCTGCTGGGAGCCTGCTTCTTCCTCTCCCACTCCCCTCCTGTGTTCCCTCTCTCGCTGGCTGTCTCTATCTCTGTCAAATAAATAAATAAAATCTTTAAAAAAAAATAATAACCAATCCACAGGCATTATAGTAGGGGGAAAGTCATGGAGGGAAGAGACAATGGTCTCAACTGATTGCAGTTACCACACTGCTTTTAAAGGTTTTACCAAAAATGCAAGACCAATAAGGGACCTGTTCAAGTGAGAGATCCTAATGATTAACTTTATGATTTTCATGTCAATCCACCTCTGAATATTAGCCTTTATTATTGTCAGTAGCATCTCCATAATTTCCACAGAAGATAGTGATCTGGTTAGAACACGTGGATAAGTAACAAATATTAGTAAATGCCATTCTAAGCATTTTACAGATATGAATACATTTAAGCTTTGCATGAACCTTATTGTGTTAGTATTATCATCATCATCATATCTCTCAGATGAGGAAAGTGAGGCCCACAGAGGTCAATGGCCTTAATTTACACAGAGAGTAAGTAACAGATGTGATCTGACCACAGGCAGTCTGCTCTATACGGCACGTTAGGAATTCCTATGCAGTTCAGCTTCTTAAATTATTCTCAAAGCTAAACATAAGACATAGCCCTTTACCCTAGCTTGAAAAATCGTCAAATAATTATTTCAAATAATGATACAGGGAGTATAGATGTTGAAGATTGTGGAAAACTGCTTGCTTGGAATGAAACAGATGGATTTACAGGGTCAGTATGGGAGTCTGCCACATACTTTTGAGGCAGCTAATACAAGACATAAAGGAAATCTTTAAGGTGGGCCTCACAAGTGAAAAGGGAACAACTGAAAGAAATGCCAAGCAAAATGAAAACTGAATCAATTTCCCACCACGTATCAAAGCAAAAGCCCAAAGCAAACATGCATTTATAATGTGCCTTACAAAGATACACAGGGTCGATTAGTAAGATAAGTTCCATATTTACTATTAGGATAGGCACATAATAAACTGAAGAAATTACAGGTCCAAAGAGTACAGAGGATGAATGGAGTGTTAATGGAGTTATGTTGCAGCCGATGAGAAAACAAAATGTGAAGTGTTTTGTAGACAATTGTATCCATTCAACGTGGAATGTGTAATGGTTAACAATGTAATTTGAGAAGGTAAAAGGGGAATTGGAACTGAACTCAGGATTAATGTTACTCTCAGAGATTAAATTTAAACAGACTAATACCTATTCATCCTAATTCAGGTCTGAAGACAGGAGACAAAATGAAATGCACCAGCCCTGACACATTACATATATTCTCTCTCTCTCCCCTTTCCTCTCTCATAGAACCTATCGTAGCATTTATCATGATCTTATTTTAATTGCCTATATATTTGGCTGTCTCCTTCAGTTCATGGTGACCTCATTAATGGCAGATCTCTGTTATTTCTGTGTTCTGGTCTTGTCATTGGGAGGTGTTCAGTAAATTCTTGAATGATGAATGAACAAATGAATGGGAGGAAAGACAAAGAAATGTAATGCCTCACATCCGCTTACTGTGCTTCACAAGTTTTCATGTCCAGCACGACCCAATACAGCATTGAGCAACATCCAGGGATGTGATCATGAAACACTCCGCAAATATCATATACTATTACCCATACTTTGAACACTTGGAACACTTTTATTCTCCTATGATATTTATATCTATTCATCCACCAAATATATATATTGAGTACTACTGTATGATAGGCATCGTTTCAGTCAATAATGAAAAAGGGTTGAGAAAATGATTACTGGGTTCTATTTATAGATATATTGTTCCTTTCCAATTCCTTTTATATTAAAAACTTCTTACGGTCTACTCAATACTCTGTCACCTGTAAGACCTAGTAAATCATCTAAAACATAGCAAACCCACTTGTCAATTGCTAAAAAAAAATTTATACTAAAAAGTAAACTCTAGGGCACCTGGGTGGCTCAGTCAGTTAAGCATCTGTCTTCGGCTCAGGTCATGATCCCAGGGTCCTGAGATCTAGTCCCCCATTGCGTTCCATGCTCAGCAGGGAGTCTGTTTCTCCCTTTCCCTCTACCCCTTCACCCTGCTTGTGTTCTTTCTCTCTCAAATAAATAAAATCTTTTTTTAAAAAAAGTAAACTATATATTCAATATTCTTTCTCTCTCAAATAATTTTTTTTTAAAAAAGTAAACTATATATTCAATATTCAAATCCTATAACTTAAATTCATAGTAATTAAATTCATATATATATGAATTTATTCATATGATATATATATATATCATCACTGGCCCCACTGAAAATATATATTCAATATTCTCTCTCAAATAAAATCTTTTTTTTAAAAAACGTAAACTCTATATTCAATATTCAAATCCTATAACTTAAATTCATAGTAATTAAATTCATATATATATGAATTTATTCATATGATATAGATTATATCATCACTGGCCCCACTGAAAACTATTTATCACCTGGGGAATAGTCCCTTCCTGAGGAATTTTTACGTGTACATTGCAGCTACTCAATCAGAATCTATCTCCAGAAACCAATTCCTGAGACATTGCTGCCATAGAACACAAGGACCCATGATCTAGTGATGATGATGCAGCCAAGCACCAGATAATGTAGCTTAATTTCTGAGCAACCCCTGTGTCAACAACAGATTCCTCACTTGGTCTGTGTGATTCAGTATACATCGTTTCCTATTATTACAGAGATTTGAGATTTCCCCATCAATTTAAACTGATTCCCAGGCTATGAAACAATACCCTGATTTTACTTTTAAAATCCTTTTTTGTTTTGTTTCAATAGTTCTTTTAAATTATTTATTTAAAAAAATTACTATGGTTTGAGATGTGCACTTTTAAACATTCAATTTGCCAGCTCTGTCTCAGAGTACCTGCCATTCAAGTCCTGCTAAAGTTCCTTTTGTCTGTTATTTGAGAAATCAAAGTTGTCTTCTCTAACAGCACCAAACAGTTTTCATGTGAAAATTGTTTATTTCATTGTTTTGATTTTACTTCATCACTTTACCCAAAACCAAATAAAGTTTTTAATTTTAATTAAATTTATGATTTAGTTTGTTTCTCCTAGAAATAATACATGGAAACAACAGGGTTTAAAAGAACTATAGCTTTTAAAACTAAGTAAACATTGCTAGAAATTTAGAAGACAAAGACGTATGTACTCTGAAATGTTTTAATTTTTACCATCCCTTGTATTTTGAAGAGCATACAGTACCATGTGTAATTCTATTGAGAAAATTGTTGTCTTTGTGCAGCAAAATTCTTAGCATTAATTAACTTGTTACACATATATAGATAGAACTTTGAGTAACTATCCTTTCCCCTACAGGAAATTAAGCAAACTGAATCTAGCATAAAGATATTCCATAACACATTATCTATATCATATTGCTTAGTAATTATTCCTTCTTGAAAGAGTTGCCAAATTATTGTTATTTTTAAGAGAAATAAATGCAAAAATTTTAATATTTAACTTTGGGCAAATTGGTAGGCTTTTCAAAATTGAACAAGTCATTATCTTATGAAGGGAATTTTATAATTTTCTCTCTCATCTTACATTCCTACCCATGTTCATACATATGCAAGAATTGAGGCCTACAAATTCCATTAAAACTAAAGTGTGTCAGTTCATATCTCTTTACCTCCACTGATTTCAGTATTTTCACCTAATGAAAAGAGTAACCTTAATAGTTTTGATATTGCTAAAATTATAATTAAGCTAGGCCCTGGATAACACCATGGAAATCAGAAATATATTTGCTTTACTCAGTGCTTGGAAAATATGTAACACGTATTCAGTAGTAGCAAGAATGAAATTTATTTCTCCTATATGTGTAAAGATATGAAGTTCATTTTTTCATATTCTAATGCTTGAATCAAAAATACTAATGAGATTCCGTCAGACGATTCCACAAATAAGAAAACTCCAGAATCTAACAAGATATTTAACTTTGTGTGAAAATAATGAGGTAAAAAGAAAATAGTCCCAAGTCAAGACATATCCTAAAATAGTACCTTGAAGAAATCGTTTGCACTTTAATAATTTAGAAAGGTCTGTCTTATTCGCAGTGAGCAAAAAGTCAATAACAAACTTCCATGCTGTGCTCAGAAACAGCTCAAAAAGTATTTTATACCACATATTATTATAAGTCATACTGAAATCCAGAGTTAACATGTGCTTTGTTTTCAAACTAGAGAATACAAAAACAGAAATGCAAAATTAAAACATTGTGTTACCGAGTGCCTCAGCAAATTCTTCTGCTCCAAGGGAGAAAATAAAATTTGGATAATGTATGGGTTTTGTGTGTGCTTTCTTTATGATCTCTTAGCATTTTTAGTCACTTCAGTATAACTACTAAAGTAATGGTAAAATTATACCATTGAAGTATTATTACTTTAGATTTAGATTTGGGAGTGACCAATCAAGAATGTGGATTATTGAAGCCTTGAAAACAAATGTAAACTCTTAGACTGGAAGAGCAAGGTGAGAGAAGCAGTAAGAGGAGAAATCTGGGGAACACTACTACTTAGGGGTCCAACAAAACAACAGACAGGGAAGGAGACAAAACTAATGAATCAGCAGAGCGGGCCAAAGAGTTTGAAGATGAAGAGAAAAAAAGCAATCAGTTGATACAGGAATGTCTTGGAGATGGAGAAGAAAGGGTATTGGTCATAGGAACCAGAGGTAAATGCAGAAATTAACCTTGGCTAGAAGGAGAAATAACTCACCTGCATAGGGAACATTTCAGCATGAATGGATGGATGCAGAGGTTTCCTTGCAGACATGGTGATAGACAAATTCAGAGAAAAGTCACACATATTTTCATGGTGATATTTAAACCAATATCTACTTAAGATATCAATAGTAAGAAGTAAGTTTTCTAGGAGCAGGCAGAAGAATATAAGCACTGAAGACTGTAGCCAACAAATAGAGTTCGCTCTTCAAGATATTTGGAATGGAGCAATAGATTGGGAACAGGAGAGAAGCAGGGTGATGCCTTTACTAGCTAAGAAGTCCACAGGCTTGTCTTTGTTGTTTGTCAACATCATTATTGTTGTAGGAGCATTTCAAAGGGAAAGTTTAGTGCATGGAAAGATGAAGGAGTCAGTAAAAAGGGCACAGGGGCAATTTCAGGTGTGTATTTTAGATAGAATAATTTGCTTTTCTTACGTGCAAATATTTATGCATAACCTTCCCCTATTCAATTGCAAGTAAATTGGAGGGAATTAAGATCACCATAGCTGAAAAAACAAAGAGTTAATGAACAGATTTGCCTTTCAAATCGGCTGGTGAAGCCCATTTCATTGATAGCCATGTAAGAGCAAAGTCTTTTAATTTGCAAGAGCAGGTACTATCAAGAAACTAAAACAGGAGGAGGATCAAGGATCAAAAACCAAAGCTCAAAAGGAGTACAGCCTTAGGTTTATTCATAAACATCATTTTTAGAGGCATATGCACAACAGTATTTTAAGCTATTCTTGGATAGTGTTAATTGTGGCAGAAAGGTAAGGAAAACCCACAAGGCAGAAAAGGGAGAGCCTCCCAAACCTAAGTGGATCATTCTTGATAGGGACTGGGAACATCAATAAGATTACCTCACTTCTTCCAAGAGCAAATCCTGTCTATACCAGCCCCTATAGGAGGGAAGCATGACCTGTGCTGAGCGGCTACTTAAAGAGTTCCTCTTACTGAAGGTAGTAAGGGTCAAATAGTCTCTGTAGAGAGCATCACCTGCGTGATGCTTGCCAACCCTTAGCAGGAGAGATTCCCCTCACAAAAACTTCCATTGGACAACCCCTTCTTTAATGTCCTAAGATCGTCAAATGTTCTCCAAATCGGGTAAAATTCTGGATAACAAGAGAGAGATCTGAAGGCAGAGGGAGGAAAAAGCTCCATAAGCATCTGGACTTGGATGGGGATAAGCAGAGCCAGTTCCAGAGTCCCCACACCCCCTACTAATTACACCTTTTAAAAAGAAGACAACATATAAAAAGATCTTAGGAGGCACAATGTACTGAAGAGCAAAGATATGTGCCCAGTCTCTTAAGAGGAAGCAGGAGCACTTCCTGCTTTGGAGGTGAGAAGGAATCAAGGCGAATTAAAATACAGGGGAGAAAATGAGAAAAGGGAGGGAACTCTTTGGATTGCAACAATATTCACATAAATAGGAGACTAGATAATTTATGAGAAGATGGTACTAGGTAGACTAGTGGGTCTATGTTTTAGGGTTTGAGAAATTTGGGCAATCATTGAAACAGATCTGTGGGTGACATGACATGCTGTAAACAGGACATCATTACAAAAGTCCAGCTGATGTTAGGTAGGATAAATTTGTAGTTTAAAATAATAATTACTAAATTACAGCAACATTCAGTATGGTTCAATTTATTTTGGTTTAACTTATTTTCCCAGTAACAGATGTCCGTGTTATTTGCAGTTGCCAAGCCACATGAATCTGTTTTGATAATAATTGTGGGGCTTATTTAAAAATATGATTTGTTTTATTAGACATAAACTGAATATTTAAATGCCACTAAATGAATTTTTTTTAAATAAGGCTACAGAATTCCAGTGAAATTACTCACATTTCTCCCATCTGTTATGAAAAAAAAAAAAAAAAAACCTGAAAGAAAGAAAAATAAGTCCAGGCTTAAAAAAATTTTAGCGTGTATAAACACTTGACTTTCAGCATTTGCCTATTTACTGTGATTTACTAAATTATTGCTTTAAATGAACAGAAAGAATAAAATGAAAATGGAACCAGCAGGAATAGACAAGTTTTATTAGCCCAGAGAGGCATTATATAGAAATGTCAAACTGACCACCTACTGAAAATGTCTGGAAACCTCACTTCTTTCTAAATGTCACCAACTGCTCAAAATAAACACTGGATTGATGTACTAACAGTCTTATATGATGTTCTTTTAAAGTTATCCATATTTTATTCGTCCTCTTTTTCCCTCCACACTTCAAGTCACAACTGCATTTTATTTTGCTTTTTCCCTAACAGAACATCATAAAGCTCTTGCTTTCTTCTCCCAGAATAACTTCCTTTGGCTCAGGCTCCTTCAGTATACCCTTTAAATCCTTCGAGGCCTGCTCCAGCACAACATGAAAAGGGCACAAGATTTAAAGTCAGAAAACTTGAATTCAGAATCTGCCTTTTGCTAGTTATGTGGCCCTTGAGCAAGTTTCAATCTATCTGGACTACAGTTTCCCCAGCTGGAAAATAGAAGGATTCTAAGAGTCTCATCCTTCAACCATTAAAATTCTGTGATTCAAACACAAAATCCTCAATACTGAGAAGCGCACAGAAGCAGCAATAGTAGGTTACATAAACAAATCAGGATTAAAAAGGATGCCAAAAATCCTCATATAAGGGGAACGTAGGCTTCTATACCACTATTCTCATACCAAATTCCCTGGATTTTCCAGTTGGGCTTTAAGTTTTCATGTGAGTGAGACTATCACTGAGAATGTCAGAAAGAAAAGATTTAATTTGTATATGTAAGTGCGTATATACATTAAATATATATTCTGGAAACCATCTTACAATCCATTGAAGTCAAAAGGTATTCACAAGGTACTAGTTGGCAAGGTTAAGATTTGCTTACTTGATAAACTATATCCAACTATGTGATTGCTAGGAAAGCAATCACATACAAACATTGGATGTTATTTGTATAAAAAACATGTTTTAAATCACAAAGACAATCTAGTGCCAAGAACTTGTTATGATTCCCAAATATTTAAAATTATTTTGATGAAAGTACATGCCTTTTTGGAAATTGTAATAAACATGCATTTATATTAAATGTTTGTTTTTAAATCTCTGAAATAAAACTAAGCTATTTTGTTTAGTATCAAGAAGAGATGTATATAGCTTTTTTCCAAAATAACTAAATTCAATGAAGTTGACATTTAGTTTCTGCAAAAAGTACCACTATATTATATGCTTATATATGTATGCATATAGGTAAAATAAGTGACACTATAACATTTTTATCAAACTCCTAAAACTTCTTAATAGTTCATCAATGATTTAGTATTTCCATGTAGTAAGAATGTATTTTAGAGAAAAACTCAAGAGTTATAGAAAATATATTTTTTAATGTACTGCTTTTGGAGCTTATAAATGCCTAAAAATTATCTCCAAGGCCAAAGGGTAATTAATGAAGATCACGAAGATAAAATAAAGTAGAAGAATCAAATAAACTCCAAGAATAATTTTGTACTGGTAAGATACTGACTAAATTATTGTCTCAAAATTATAGAAACCTGTTAAATCATCACTCACTGCACTGAATTCAGGTGTGTGTCAATATTTTGTGTGGTCCTATCTACAAAGATAACTTCGCTACATTGTGTATTAATCCTCCAAGCTTTTATAAATTCAGTAAAAATAATTCAGAATTGAGTTACAGATTAGATTTTTTTTAAAAATCACAATACAGAATGTCTCAAGAAAGTCATTTATATGAGTGTTAATTGTTTAATTGAAGTATAATTAACATAGTGTTATATTAATTCCAGGTATAAAATATAATGATTCAACAACTCTATACATTACTCAGTGCTCATCTAGATAAGAGTAATCTTAATCCCCTTTATTTCATTCATCCCTACGCAACTCCCTCCTGGCAACCATCAGCTTATATTTAAGAATCTGGTATATTTTTTTTTATCTCTTTCTTTGTTCATTTGTCTTTTTTCTTAAATTCCACATATGAGTGAAATCATATGGTATGTCTTTCTCTGATTTCTTTCACTTAGCATTATACCCTCTAGGTCCATCACTGTTATTCCAAATGGCAACATTTCAGTCCTCTTTATGGCTAAGCAATATTCCATTATATATATATAATGTGTAATATATCTGTATATATGTATATACATGTATATATATATATATGTAATATATGCATAACATAATGGAATTTTATATATATTACATCTTCTTTTTTGCATTCATCTATGGATGGACACTTAGGCTGCTCCCATATCTTGACTATTGTGACTAATGCTGCAATAAACATAGGGGAATATCTATATTTTTGAATTAGTGTTTTCATTTTCTTTGGGTAAATATTTTTTTACCCTTTGGGTAAATTCCTAAATGGAATTAAGAGATCATATGGTAATTCTAGATTTACTATTTTAAGGAATCTCCAGACTGTTCCACAGTGGCTGCACCAATTTACATCCCCACGAACAGGGCACACGGGTTCCCTTTTTGTCCACATCCTTCCCAACATTTGTTATTTCTTGTCTTTTTGAAGCTATCCATTATGGCAGGTGTAAGATAGTATCTCATTGTGGTTTTGATTTGTATTTCCCTAATGATTAACACAACAGTGTTAATTTTACCTTTATTATTTTTGGCATATACAAATGCCATTTGAAAAACAAGGTTCAATTTTTCCATATGACGTGTGAATTGCAGGTCATATGACATGTGAATTGCACATCCATCTTTCTAAATTATTCAGTAGCAGGTCCAGCTTTGTGACTTCGGTAGCCTGTAATAGCTAACATTCTCCTTTTATTTTAAAGATCTTGGACAGACTCAGGCCTCTAAACACCAGTTCCTGTCTTTCCAGCTCACTTACTCCAATCATTAGTCCCGTTAAGACCCCTAGTCCATTGATCTATCATTTTCATATTGGCAGTCGGCCCCTTAATTGCTCATTAAAAAATCCAGTTTAGATCCCTGGTCCACAACTTTCATCTCTTGAACTTCTTTGAACAAACAAATCAAAAAACCACAATTCTAATTAAATCCAAATATTTTATCACACCATGCCTGCACCCACACTATTCAGCATGACTGTGGAAAGTATACATAACCATGCTGGCTAGTCTCACTTCATATTTGGGCCCACTTATTTCAATTGGGACCTCAGCAGTGCTCTGTTATTCTAATACATATCACAGGGAATTTGCTTTCTCAATCACAAAGAAGATTATTTCACACCATCTTGGATTTCCTCAAATTTCCAGCATCTACCTCTCCACTTCATTCTCAAGTGATAACCACATTCTTGGTTCACTGAGCAAACTGAGGGAACCAAAATAGAATTTCTCCTCTTCTCACATCATCTGCCATCATGCTTGCATCTGTACCTATGTATCCTGAATATTTCCTTTCTGTTACAGTGAACGAAAAGTCCCTACATCGCCTAAGGTAAACCCATGTACTTATATGCATTTCATCCTCCTCTCTATCCCAAGAGTTTTGTTCCTTCGGGTTTTTTCAAATGTAAATTTCATTTTTCCCCTGATTATTGGATAATTTCTATTTGCACGTAACATTCTATAATAACTTTCACTAATGAAAAAAGAAAACTATACCTTATGTGCTTATTTAGTTACTGCCCAATTTCTCTGTTTGCATTTTGGCAAAATTCCTCGAAGGGTTTGTTTATGTTTTCTGCCTCCATTTGATTTCTTAGAGCTTTGATCACAACCATTCCTTTGAAATTGTTTTACTCAAGGATAATGACCATTTCCATGTTGGTAAATTCTATGGTTAGATGATCTATATTTAGTCCTAATTTACTCAACTTCTGAGCAGCATTTGACATAGACATTCCTTACTTCTTGAAACATTTTCTTCTCTTCAATTCTAAGACACTACCCATTCCTGGGTTTTATTTTAATATTTCCTTTCAAATCCACTTTCTGCATTTTTTCCTCTTCCTGATTATTAAATACTGGAATAACTCAATCATTGCCTCTCTGCATTCTCTATCCACCCAGATTCCTAGGCAATGCCATCCAGTCTTAAGGCTTTGGAAACCATATAAATAAATTTGTATAATTATAAAGAATGAATGGATAACAAGAACAAATGAATTTAGATAAATACAAGACCAGTTTCAACAATGCAACCTTCTCATTCTATTGAAAATTCCATCACCTATTCTCATGTGTCGTAAATAGTATGTCTGTGGTGGCTTAAGTAGTAGAATGTTCCTTATTATTTTAATTATTACTATGAATTTCAAGCATAGGAGTTGTAGATAGTTACTTGAGTCCACACTACTTCATCATGATATCCAAAAATGAATTACACTCAAACTGATCATATTCACCATAGGATCTCTAGAATCTGTTCTAGAATAGTGCATCATTGTAGCTTTGGAGTTGAACTACCTGAATTCCAATCCAGACTTTACTCATTACTAGTTTTATGACTTGAAGCAAATGATTTAATCTCTGTTCCTCTGTTTTATTATAATGGAGATAATAACCATAATATAGATTAGGATTAAGAGAAATGACACACATAAAGTACTTGCATATAGTACTTGGTTCTCACTTAAAAATTGTCAGCTATTCTATGAACTTGAGAAAGTACTAACTGCTTTGTCCTTGACTTAACAAAAGGTAAAATATTTCTATGAGAACAATGACTTTGTTCTCACTATAAATTATTTGGTGAACATATGTGGTAAACACGGTTTTTTGGGGGGTTTTTTGTTTGTTTTTTAAAATCAGGAGTTCTAAGATGAGAACTCACCTGCCCTATTTGGTCATGGTATTACTCCTGGATATCTGACCCTCTGCTTGCCTTAGCAGACTTCAGAGATCGGCCAGTCTCTCCCTACTTAGGTACCCTCCCAGAGCTTGCCTACCTTCCTCTATCTCCTGACTTCTTATCTGATAGTCAAGTAGCACTGCCTGCCACTTGCCAGAGCTTTGTACCTCCTAAATCAGATACCTTTATCTCTCTGCCATAAACTTTGTAAATTATATTTCTTGTTGCTATTGTCTGATCATGACCCATTTCTGACTGTTTCATTACAAGTTTACATGTTTATTCTTATAGGTTAATCTGTCATACTTCTTAGCATAATTTTTTAAAAATTTTATGCCCTTATGGGATTTCGTCAAAGATAAAATAATAATTGAATTTAAACTAATGTCTACATCTATATTGTTAGCTTTCTTTACTTTTCAGATAATTTTTTTCTTCTTTACATATATTTTATTTCTCTATAAGTCTCTGAAACTAATGTTTTAATGAGTACAATGAATAATCTACATGATTTAATCAAATTGGTTTTTCTATTAAAATGAGTTTTACTTGGTATTTCAAAACTATTTGAGAGGGCAGTTATTCTCAGGAACTACCTAGTTCCTCCTAAAACATAGTAGAAAGTATTATGTTACACTGATTGATTTAAACTCTTAGAACTAAAACAAATAAAACAGTTATAGATCATTTACTAAATTAAAAATGCAATCTTCCAAAATATATTTTTATTGCTACTCTTGAAGTTCAACAACTCTTATTGGACTGACTTAAAACATTCAGTTAGAACAAGATTATAAATGGGTAATAAATATGCTCAGTTTTTTTTTTTAATGTTTTAGTACTTGAAAATTAAAAAAAAAAAGACTTGATTTTAGCATATCCACTTTAATGTATAAACTGCCCACTGATGCTTGTCTCTGAATTTTAAGCTGGTTTACATATTCATAAGTTTGAAGGTCAAAAGGTAATATAATCATTAAGGGTGAAAATAATAGAATTAGCCATATATTTTATGCTAAGATTTAATACCTTAATAGTGCTAAATTATAGTGTGAAAATGCAGGCATTTTGTACTTTAACTGAATTAAGAAACAAGGTACAAATAGACAATAGAAATGAAACTGAATGAATAGAAACATAATATTCAAGCAAATAATTAAGGGGAACACTGTTTTGTAAGTCTCCCAAAATGAAATTGCAGTACTGAAGGTCATGCTGATTCACATGCTAAATAAATATAAATCAGTAGTGTGATTCTGCTATTAAAGCTAATGAGTTACCAAGGTGCTTTTATAATAGAAAAGCAGTACAGATGGAAAGTGAAGCTTTCTAAATTACCTAAGTAAAGAAAGACATGCAAGGGTTAGGAAAGACTCAGAGGAAAGATCTAGAATGAGACATTAGAAACTCTTAATATAAGAAAATCATGAATAATTATTCCCAAAGTATATTGCAGATTGAACAAGATAGAAGATTAAGGAGCAGCACAAGATAAGCTTTATCATATAGTGAAATATTCTGATAATAAAAATGGGTAAACATCAGAATGACTTTAGGAAAGTTGTGGAGTAATTTGCTTAGAGAGATTTTAGCACTGACTAGGTCTTCACTGATGACATAGCTGGAACACACTTCTTTCAAAAATGCTAAGATGTTCACTAGACAGCTGTAGGGTTATCTTCCAAACATAATCATTAAAAGATAAATCAGACACCTCAGTTGGCACTTAATACAAATTCTCTTGACTGATACCTATTTTAAATTGTAGTTGGCCGGTTTCAATGAGCTTAGAATATGTTTTGGAATTCCAAAAACAATTAAAACCTGGGATTTAAAAATCAGAGAACCTGATTCTGAATTCTAGCTGACCCAGTCTTTCTTCTCATTCCACATGGCCACAGTATCAAAAAATAAGGTTATCTGCTAGTGAGAAGAAAGAATAAAAACACACACACACATCCAAGAAACTACACCCATTACCATTATTAAAAATAAATACATATACATTTAAACACTTAAAAAAACAAACTCTCAGCCTTTTTGACATGCATATTGATGGAAGGGACACAAAGTCTTCTGTATAAATAATAAATAATGTTTCATTATTTCATGAATATGCTTTCAAGTACCTAAGAATTATTAAAAAATTAAACATGATTATTAATAATGGACCAAATTAAAAGCAGATATCTCAGTCCAGAAAATCATAGTTGCTGAGACTCAGAGGAGGAAAAAGTAAAATTTATAAGAATAATCTCAACACACCATAAGAGGGACTTGTCTCTTAGTGCTAAGATTAATAATAGTGAGTACTTTCTAGGTGAGAGGAAACTGGAAGTTGCTATCAGAAACCCAATCCATAGATGCATAGTTGTTCATCATTATGACAGAGCAGAAAATATGCATATTGTTCATTCCTTAATGGGGTCAGTCATTGCCAACAAATCTTTTTGTCATCTTTAATAAACTCTAAGCTTAAAAAGAAATGTGTATATACACACACACACACACACACACACACACTCTTCAAGTGCTGTGAAACAAAATTCCGTGAGCTAGATTATCTGTTCCTAAATACAGCCTGTGCAAAAAAAAAAAAAAAAAAGAAAGAAAGCAATACACTTTAAGAAGACCATCTTAAGGAGGCTTAATTATGTTTTGATTCTTTGATCCACAAATGACAAAATTAAGATTAGTAGATCCCATATATGGCAAATATCTGATGATTTTTCTTAGAAAGCTTTACTTAAAATATCAATTTTTAGTATTTAGTACTAGAAATCTTGAGGTTATAAATATGGGATGGAGCTCTTTAACGTGTATTATATAGCTCCCAATTGTTTATGCTGCAAAACAAACACACACAAATACACATAAACACACAGTTTAAATTAAAGCCACAATGGAGAATTCCTATAGGATTCAAGCATTTATTTACTAACTGCTCAACAAATATCATATTGATCTACATGAAACTGCCATTATTGTAGGGCAGAAGTAATTGGATATTGGCAGTTTCATATTGTTCAATTTAATGTTTATTCAATCACTTCTGTGTTTGAGAATCAGTTATAGTCACTGAGAAGATAATGTGAGCAAAATTAGAGTCTGTAAGTAAATTAATCCTCTTCAGTTGTTTTTTTTTTTTTTTTTAAGATTTTACTTATTTATTTGATGGAGAGAGAGAGAGAGCACAAGCAGGGGGAGTGGTAGGCAGAAGGAGAGGGAGAAGCAGGTTCCCCGAAGAGCAGGGAGCCCAATGCAAGGCTCCATCCCAGGACCCTGGGATCATGACCCAAGCCGAAAGTAGTTGGTTAACTGAGCCACTCAGGTGCCCCAATACTCTTCAGTTTTAATGGTCTTTAAGTATCTCTATAGATCCCCTGGATAACTACTTTCAATCCATTCATCAGCTCATTCATTCTACAAATATCTATTTGGCAGTTAATATATACCAGGTATTTGCCTAGATATTATGAATAAATTCATTATCAAAAGAAACCTAATCCCTGCCCCTGAAATTTAAATCTCAGTCAGGGAAACAGATATCAAAACAACCAACCTTCACAACATTTTAAGTATAAACATTGTGGTAAGTACATTAAGGAATATGTACAAAAAGCTTTAAAAGAGTACACCAGGAAGATCTTGTCTGATTTTTGAGAGTGCACATTTTGTAATTAGGAACCCAGATTCTTTGAGACATTTCAGGACTACAATGGAGGAACCTATAATAATGGTTAATATCCAATGACCCTTGGACCGAGTGCTTTACAAATTTAATCATCAAGCCAAGTAGAAACTACTCTAGTCCCCCTTTTATTTACCAGGAACTGAATCTCAATGGGTTGAGTAACTTGCCTAAGAAGACAAAGCAGACAAATGGTAGCAGAATTGGACTCCAGCAATCTTCCTCTAGAACCTATGCTTCAGCCATTGCTTATGTTGCTTTCAACAGCTTGACTCTGTTTTATCCTGCATGGCCTGGAACTCCAGGGCTAACACCCACAGTCCGAGGATACAAATCTCAAAAAAAAAAAAAAAAAAAAAAAAAAAATCCCTAGATTTTTCAAATAAGCCCTTTTCTTTGAGAACTGAGAGAGAATTAGGGAAAGCAGAGCAGGAGAATACTGACAGTTGATGGCATGGTTAGTCAGCCGAGAAACAGTTTAAACTAGGTCAACTCAAGTAGCCATCATCTCTTTTCTTACAATCCTGTGAAATGTGACCTGAAGTTCCTTTTCAGTGTAGGACTGATACCCAAGATTCAACACATGAATTAAAGCAAACTTTACCCAACTCCACAAATGCACATTCCAAAGAAACTGAAGCTTAGAAACAACTGTAATACAAGGGCAAAATCTCACAATGACAGTTTGTGTACCGTCAACTCCAGATTTTAATAGTCAGGGTTAAAACTTAATAATTACGTAAAACATACAATGTTAAATTCTTAAGCAGATGTAATATAATTTAGACAGATGAAATACAGCTCAGTATACTTGGTAGAAACTCTTCCCAAACCATTAATTTCATGGCAAGTGACATTTACTTATCTCTTCTCATTATTCCTGATAAAAACTGATACCGTGAACACTACTATGTAATGCACTTAATCTGAAATGTAATATAATATTCATAAATAGTATATAATTATGATTAGAGTCAGTAAATATCAACTCTAGGAGACAAAATTTTCTGTACCACCAAAATCTCTTATCTTCGATTATTCACCTCTCCCATGCAGTTAAGAAGACGGGCATAATATTCACCATTTTCCCTTAGGCCTCATTTGTAGGAAGCATTTCCACTCTATTCAGAAATCATGAATGCATACTTTTTAATAGAGATCTTCATCTATATGTAGACACCAAGATTATTTAGAAATTTATCACATTCAACAGAATATAGTTGAATGGAACATTGTAGCATAGCAAGAAAAAGGGTGTTATTGATGTGAGTGGTATGTGAGCTTATCCATGACACAGGTTTCTTTGGTTGCAAGCAGCCAATGCCATCATGGATATTTTAATCAAATAAGGAATGTGTTGGAAGGAGATACAGAAGCTCACAAGATCCAGGGAAGGCAAACAACCAGGCTTAAACTGATAAGAAACAGGCAACACAAATCTTACCAGACTTGGTGACTTGGAAAGTCTTCCTTGGAAAACTGAAGTTTAAAAAAAACAATCCGATATAGCTGGAGTGGGGGAATGAGGGGAAAACAACTGTATTTGGAGTTTAAAATCTATAAATCCAGAGCATATTGCGAGGACTATCCAAAAAGAGTTTGGTTGAGGTGTCTCACCTTTTTGAGTATTAGCTCTACCCATCAAATAGGGACATTTCTGTCTGAGCTATTATCTCACAAGGATATTATGAGAATCAAATGTAGTTTAGTGAATGTAATTCTTAGAAGCAACTCCATTTTTAGGAAAAAAGGCAGAGAGACTTTAAGTGATTTGCTTAAGATCATACCGCTAACAGTGGTAGACACATGGCAGTGGCTTCTTAAATGTCTGACAGCAGTCTTTTGTTCACACTGCACCTGCTCCCATATTAAACAGTTCCCAAAGTTTATACAGTTTCTGTTTACAGAAAGTATAAAGAAGAATGTAGGTTAAGTGAGGTCCTACAACGCCAAGTGTAATGAGATACAGCTGAACGGGTGGTCCTGCTTAGAGTACACCTACGGGACAAGTTACAAGCCAGTGAGAAGCAGCTGCTTAGACATACTCAACAAAGAGGGATTGCCATTCAAGTACTCACTAAACAATCTTTGATTGTATTGCACTTAGGGGTCCTGTCACTGACTTGCCAACTTTTAGGTATTCGACAGGGGTCATTTTCTAAAATGAAGCCTTAGGTAAAAACCGCATGTAGTTTGTAAAAATTAACCTGGAATTTTTTATATCAGCCATGAATTAACAATATACATATTTTTTGTGTGCACTCCTATAGAGTAATGCTTCTATGTACTAAAATTTAAGAAAGTCTAAGCTAGCACAAGAAAAGAAGAAACTACAGTGAAATCTAGGTGTTGTAGCTAAAAAATGCAAATACCTATGACTTTAGTTTTCAAAATTCGTAATAGCAAATAAATGAGAGACAAATTGAAAACTATGAAATACCCCTGCTCATATTATTTTAATATTAAAACTCTAAAATTGCACACAATTTCTTATGATTTTATAAATTAGTATGTTCACATATTGGAGGGTGGAATCAATTGTTAATGCAGTGTGAAAGGAAGGTCTTATGATAATATTATCATATTGCTGAGTTATAAAGATACCTTGGGCAGAATATGGTGTATCTTCTATCTATAGTTGACATATTACCTGAAAGCTTCACCAGATGACTGAAATTTCTCTACAAAATGCAAATTCTAAGCCAGAAATCACAGCTGTCATTACAAATAAAACAGCTCTTTGCATAACAAAACACACTCCCAATATAGAAATCAGAGAGCTTTGTAATCCAGAGCCAGAGATATAGGATACATAAAATATGCACTCAATTACATTAAAAAATCTAAATCTAAAATCTAAAAATCTTACAAATTCTGAAATCTATCTGAACCCAAATTTCAGACAATGGTGGACCCTTGCTATTTAGTAAAATTATACAACTGTGTATTGAAAGTGGTATAATACTAGACTGATGAAGTTGCTATTTGTGTACATCAGAATGGTCTAGTATCAGCGCATTTATATGGTTCAACCTAGCTGTTCCTCATTCCTCATACTTTAAATTATTTGTGTAAGAGGATATTAGAATATGCCTGGTTATGTCTCAGTTTCAACCAAGTCTCCAATAATGAGTATGGGTCGGACTCCCTTTACTTCCTTTCCAAACAGAATTTAGAATAGGAAGGTAAGAGAACCTGTTCCATGTCGTTGAGCCCCTGATCCAGATCAAAGATATTACTAGAGATCAAAGAAAAGGGAGGACTGCTGAAAAGATATTGTTGCAGTCTTATGAAATCCTAATTTCTAACTCCCAGCCAGTAAGAAGAGATGAGGGACTTCAATTCCTCTACCTAGGAAAATTGTTTTTAAAATTGTTTGCTGAAATTGTTACATATCAAGGGCTGGTGCTTGGCTCAAGTCTGAGAAATCTAAACCACGAATATGATCTTGTTTCTGCCTATGAGAGATGGGTTCAATCTTTGCTTAGATGACAAAGCCAGGAAGAATCAGCTTGCACTTTAGAGTTTGGTAGGCCATACGATCCAAAACAGTGTGTCCTGCAAATCAGTGAATGCCATACGAGAGAGAGAGAATATGCAAGGAGCCATCTTGAGTCCTCTCCTATAAGGCTGCTTGGAGGGACCAAAGACCTTTCTCAATAGAGATGCCTCACCACAAGAAGGCAGGGACCAGAAGCAAACCTGGAAAGAGTCCAAAAGAGTACCCCACCTTCCAGGGCACAGGGCAGGAGAGAACTTATTACCAGACAACAGCAAATGAACGTTTATCTTGTCCTAGCCCCTGACCAAACCTTCCTTCCCCTTATTGAGGTCAAAGTAGCAATGGTTAGGGGAAAGGAAAAGAAGCCAATCTCACTGTTCATCCCTCTCCCATTTTTCCTGGTAATTTCCAATCTGGAACAGATCCCTGCTAGTAGAGGTAGGGTAATGGTAAACAAAGAAAAGATTTAATGCATGCAAATTCAGATTTTAATTACAACTATCAAACATTCTAATTTCTGATTTGAGACTATATGCAACTTAGAAGGACAAACGTCTGAGCAGAAAACTCAGGTTAATGGAATTTTTATCCAAAGAAAAGGAAGATTAATGCACTGGGAAAAGTTTACAGGGATGGTAGAAAGCAGAAAAAATTCATTATATGATGACTTGATTATATTATAAGTTCTGTTTATTAAGCATATTGGTTTATATTTATTACACAAGACATAAAATGAATTCTAATAACCCTATTGTGGACCAATCACATGAATATGTAGAAAAAATTTGATATTTGTCCTAAGTAACATTTTCCTTTGCAGAAAGAACCAGAAGGACACACAGTTCAATTTCCATAAATGGAAGAGTAACTCCCAGAAATGCTGCATTAAAATTATTAAAAAAGTAAATTGTGATTATCAGAGGTAGAAGTACTTGTAATTACAGATCACAAACTCAAATCCATAAACTATCCTCAATATGAAATTGTCATGAAATATTGGTCATGACAAATTTTTTAAATATCTTTTAGAAGATTTAGTAAGGCTTTGTATCAAAATAAACAGCAAGTAATTCAGAATGGAAACTTCATTTCCTGTTAAGCTCTAACTTCTATGAGAAACATAACCGTATATTTCAAGCCCACAACTTAAGTGGCTTACAGGGATTTTTATCTTCTATTTCACTGCACTCAGAGCCACTGTGTTTATATATATAATCTTCTCAAATAAGGTCTCACATTAATACTTTCTGCACATATTCTGAATAGTTACTTGCATTTCAGACATTGTTCTGAGAGTAGGTCAACAATAGTGAACTAGACATAAATGTTCACTGCTTCAGGAAGCACTGAACAGTTAATAAAAAGCATGACACATATTACAAAATGATAAAAAGCATAAAAATTCTTCAAGTAATAATGTGTGGCTCTATGGGGGAGTGAGGGAGGATAAAAGATTGCTCATTATTTTTTAACACAATTAGAAACGTGGTCACTGCAACTGATTCAGTATGCTTTTACAATGACAATCAATACATAACTATGGTACTATTAAAAATATAATGTTTTAGTGGGACTACGTGGATGATTTCAAGTCTATTTTTTGGCATTATTTTTAACCAAATGGCTCCGGTATATTTCAAATCAAAAGTTGAACATAAATATTTTATTTTTCATTCTAAGAGATGGCACAGAATAAATTTTACTAATGAACTGTGAGCCTTGATTTCATAATAGTTCACCCAGGCTATTATCCTAATCACTATTTCAACTTTTCCAGATGCTTCTGTGTTAGTTTTTTCTTAAATCGCCTAAACATAGGACTATGATCATCACAGGTCTCCCTGTCCATTTTAGTGACACAGTCAGAAGATAAATAAAGAACTAGACAACCAAATAAGCATCCACTGAAAATATCTCAAAGGAGGCATATTTTTAAAAGGGTACCCCTTTCAAACACATGAGAGGTTATTTTTAGATTTGAAAATACTATTTCAGAAAAGCAATATTGTTTATTTGGAAGAAACACTGAAGGAAAAGAACAATGGGTTAGGTGTAGAGCAAAACAATCTACTATAAAAATAAGCATCAAAGAAAAAAGTAAAAATATGCCATGTAGAAAAACATATTTCCCCAATGTGTTATGAAAAGTAACAAATACTACCAAATCACACGGAGGAAGAGACATTTCTTCATAGTGATTTTCTACAGATGTCAGCTGTGGCAGGCCACTAATTTATGTTCAGAGAAATAAATAAGAATGGATGGTTTTAGTTGAAGAATTTTTAGGTTTGATGTTTAAGCTTTCTTGGAAGGATCCCTGGCTATTCTGTATATATAAAGGATACTTACAAACACATACTCCAATCTTATTTTTAACATGAAGGCCGTAATGATCTGTGAAAGGTGCATGCATCGCTATGGTAATAACAAAAACAACAACCTAGGCCCCTCTTCTCATCCTTCTAGCCTCCCCACAAAGAGTAGTTATTCATTTTTCTGTTTCTCTTAATGGCATCACTATTTTTTCTGGTTTCCATAGTTGAAAGCAGCTGTTGGGACCACAGGTTTGGAATTAGACAAGCACCTGAGGCCCAGCTCTATCACTGTTTAACTTTGAGCAAACAACCTTTCCCAGCCTTGGTTTTCTTCTCCATACATTAGGGATCATAACATCATCCTCACTCAGATTTTTGCAAAGATCACAAGAATGCACATAACCTGAATATAGTAAGCACTCATTCTGTGAGCTGATATCATTATTGCCATGATTATCCACCTTTTGTCAGGATCACTATGTTTTATTCTTCCTTCTCCTTTCTTAATCCATCTTCATTCCATCACTGAGCCTGTTGACCCTTCCTTCCTACGGTCTCTCGCTCCATTTCCTAGTGTTCTACCTTTCTTGGTTGCAAACATATGTTCTACCCTCCTCATAAACAAAAACAAAACAAAAAGAACGCTCCTCTTTTGAACACCTGGTTTCTGCCAAAAATACAACCTGTCCCTTTCCTCTCTTCCGTTGCCAAGCCTACCCAAATGTGACACCCCAGCTGCATGAAATCACAGGCTAATCGGCTACCCAGCCTAAAGTGTTTGCAGCTGGGGAAGCCTAGCATTACCACCTAACCTTTCTGGTAAGCAGAGTCTCATTCTTTCTAAGATTACTCTCCGACCTAAGGCATTTAACCTCTGTCAGTACCTTTCATCACGGGTTCATCAGACCTTCCCCCACAGAAGCTCTGGTGCCCATTGTAAAATAGAAAACTTGAGCAAATAAGAGAATTTCTCTTTTGCCACAGATTTCAAAGTCTTATCCTGTGAGTGCTCCCCTTGATTCCTTCCCACAAGGTCTTTGGAGTACAAAAGGTTGTGTTGACTTTTGTCTCTTTTCCTTCCCTGTCTCTCCTTGCTGCCCTCTCAATCTTTTCCCCCATTCTTCCTTTACCCTCTCCTCTACCTGCTTCCACTTCTTTTATTGACCTGAGTGGGTGCATTTTTTTTTTTTTCCAGAGACTCTTAAATATGTTTGGTTGCAACAAGGTGCATCTGGCTTGAGCAATACTCTATCAGTCACCCAGAACAGCATGCGGAATCTCCCGTTCTAGATGGATGACAAAAAAAGAGGAAGCCATAAATATGCAGCCTGGTTGAATAAATGAAATTTAACTATTTGTGTTTTGTTGGACTGCCTTAGGTTGACTAAACCCATTTTAAACGAAAGAAAGGATAAGGTGAATAGCCAGTCCCTACATTACTTATCTTAGAATTATATGATAATACGTTACCTCACTCCGGCAAATATTTGAACATTTGAAGATTTGCCCCCTTGCCCTCAAGAGAAAAGAACCTTGTTTCTGGTTGCTAATAGTTTGGGCTCTGGATTATTGGGGCTAGGATTCTTTATAAAGGGATAAAAAGGATCTTGGGAAATATCCGAGTTAGGAGGACCTAATAGAATAGTTACTAGATGGCATTCCAGATATAGGGAGCCATTGAGAAGGAATCCAACAGGTGTTGTCTGGAAGGTGTGCATGTATATTTGTGTGTCTATGTTTGTGCTTGTAACGGAAGAAAGGAATTTGAGGCTAAATGTGATGGCATTGAATCAGAGAAGGTCCCTCATAATGAACACAGTGCTAGGAAACACACTGCATCAGAGCTTTTAGAAGCTGGCAGTTCAACTTTACTTGGGTGGGACTCTGCCACCAATTATATTCAGGTTAGGTAGACCTTTTGGTCTTCATGGAGAAAGGAAATCGGATCCTTCCTCACAGACCAATAGCCTCTTCCTCATGACCGCCCAATAGGACATGCTGTGTCACGTCATGAAACTTTGTTCTGACCCTATATTACTTCACTCCTTGCTCAAGCCTTTCTACAATGCCTTTAAAGAAGCTGTAATCCTTAAAGTGACTCCCGGAAATTAGCAAAATGCTGGGGAGAAATTCTCACAAATTTAATGTAGGGAGCTAAACTGAACAAATTCATCTCATTTACACTTAGGGATAATGGGTACCTGAGATGGACTATCCTCACAGATCCTATCCAAGAAGTCCTTGACTGCATGCTGCAGCTCTCCCTTCACCTCAGTGTGGATGACATGTGGGCTGGAGGACTCTGAGGTCATGCAGACTTCAGAGGCTCAGTAAAACATCAGGAGTTCTGGAGAACCCTCAAGATATAACATCTTCATTTTCTAATAATTTATTATGATAGTGTAACTGATACAGGATAGTATCAATAAGTCATTCCATATTTATCGATTTTGATTTTTGCAATCACTAACTGCCCTTGGAAAATACTTCATTCAAGGAGGAGGGGTGATAGGGCACAGACCTGTACTTATGAGTGACTGCAGATCTGTATTATTTCAACAGCTTGATTTTCTCTTCCTTCTCCCATTCCCACCCCACTTGGCAAATTGTAGGCAAACTAACCAAATCCCCCGGCATCATGTGACACCACTGCCTCCCATACCACCATCCCATTGACCCAGAACCATACACCAAATAATCTTTGTCTTGGAAATTACTTTTCCATGAAGTTGGCCTTAATGTATATGAAGTCATACATTAGACGTAGAACTTCTTGCCATCAAGGTCATCTTTAGGGCCTGGAGCATTAATTCAAGGCAACACAGGCTCCTCCGACAAAGCACTCAGACTCCCATAAGCTAAAAAACCTGAAATAAAAATCACACTGGCAGCCTCATATGAATCAAACACAGGTCACCTTCTTCAGACATTTCCCTTACCCATCTCACATATGCCAGGCAATGAAAATAACCAGAAAAAAAGTGTATCCCCCAAAACAGAGAATGACAAGAATTTGGGAAAATCCTCTGGTCCAAGCCTCTTTCCTCATGTTCATCTGTGGCAAAATGTCACCCCAGAACACGACTGTGATCTAGTTAAAACACTGAGTATATTCTACATGGAACTGTGTTGTTGCCGCTTGCCACACTATACTTTCCCAACACCCCCATCATCTGTCCCCTGGTCAAGCACAAGCCCAGGTAACCAAAGGGACCACTGGATTCTACAAACACTGGAGTACATACACCACACCCACCGTTATGCTGTATTTTCCTTCCACACCTTCCTGCATTCCATGCATTCTCCCTCTCTTCTTGTTCATAAATGCTTCCTCTGTCTGGGATCATCCCATCAGACAAGCACTCTAAAATATCTCCCATCTCGAAACAAAACAAAAACCCCTCTGTAATGTTCCATTACCCTTCAGCTCGCATCCTGTACCTGTGCTCCTCTTTTAGGAAAAAAAAAAAAATTAGGATGTTTTTATCATCTCTGTTCTACTTCCCAGTCAGGCTGAAAGTTTCATCTTTGCTATTCCACTGAAACAATAGCTGATGATAGTTATCTCCATTGTTGCTAATGCTATAGCTCCTTTGTTTCAGCCATTATTTGTCTTAGCAGCAGCATTTGACACAGTTAATCACAGTCTCCTTGTAACAGTTCCTTCGGCCTCCCTGATGTCACTTCTTCATGGTTCAACACCTAGTTCACAGGAGTCCTCAAGAGTTTATTCTGTGGGATTCTCCTTATCTTTTCCAACTCTAAAGTTTGGAGTTCCCCTGGGTGTACTTTCTGGGCTCCTCTTGTCTCAGGATTTTAGATCATCTATATCCTCCTAACTCCTAAATTTATATCTACAGCTCAGTATCCCTTCCTGACAAATTCACTTAATGAAATCAACTATTTTAAGTCTGTTTCAAACAATTTTAAGTGAAGTTATTTCACTACTGTAACCAGTTTACTTGCCAAGGATTGAAAACAATATCCACATTTTAGGGTTGTTGCAAAGTTGAAATGAAATACCTTAAGTGAACAGACTTTTTTCTTTTATTTTAAAGTGCTAAAAAAATACAAAAGATTCAAAAATAGAAAATAGCTCTAATGTTACTTCACAAATAGCCCCAGATATTAAGAATGTTAGTGGCTTAAATATAATGTTATTTTTCAAAATGACATTCCTCTATTCAATATACAATTAATCTATGAATCTATGTAAATGTTTACATTATATTACATTCTTGCATTTTCTACGGGATTTACTAAAAGAAAATTGTGTATGAGCTTTTAAAATGTGTCTGGCAAACACCTTTTTTTTTTTTTCCCCTGAACTGATCCTTCAGGGAGGGAAAAAAATGTTATGTTCAAACACCACCACCACCACCACCACCACCACCCTGAAAGGTTACCAGTGAAATAGCACCAGACCAACCCAGTAAGACAAAACACTCCATTTATAATATTTGCTGTCTGATTAGTCTTTGTAGAAAATTATTTCCAGGGAAAATTATAAATAAAAGGATTGATTGATTACAACAATCAAGAAAAATTACCTGAAATCTTAAAAGTTCAAACAGGAGATGAATTCTTTTTTTTTTTTTTTTCAACCTTTTCTAAACAGTTATTATGTCACAAAAACATGGGCACAGGAGATGCTGCAAGATGTTCTTGCTTTGTAAGTCTAATGACATCAGGTTGCTCTAAAATACAAAAGGGGTCAACAGAGGATATGACTAACTGATAAATGTAGATAAGATTAAAGCAAGCTGCACAAACCAAATACTATTTCTGCAACATGACGATTTTGAAAACTATTTGCTGGGTAATTATGATTAATCCAAAAGAAAATCTGGCAACCAGTGCTTTTAATTCAATTTATGGGTGATTAGGGCATTGAGAAGGTAAAATAATAGCTCCCTTAATGGGGCAGCTTTTAAGCACGAAATTACCTTTTGAGTGCTTGAAGAAAACCATTTCAAGATTTGAAGAACTTGCAGTGATTATTAAATCCTCTGACAAGCATTCCCAATTCTCTAATAATCGAAGACAATAAAAGTTTTTTTCTTACTCATGTGTTCAACCTTTTGGTCCAGGTCAGCCAACACACCCACATTTTCACATCTCCCATCACATCTTCACTATGAACTCCTGTAACCTCCAACTGATTTTCTCCTTTCAAGCACAAATACTTGTCTTTCCCCTTTACCAATTCTGAAGCGTTACAGAATCTGATCCTCACCATGATCCCTCGCCCCTCTACTTATTTCCACTATCCCTGACTCTTTATCTCACCCAATTCTTTATTTTTTCAACTTCTCTACCACGAACATACCTATCAATCAAATTCTCATCATAATTCTCTGGAGGATCAGCTAAAACATGCAAAGAGAACATACAAAGTAAAACATATAAAAAAGAAACCCACATCAATTGATACGGCCAAGATAACTGGCAAAAGAATTTCATTATTATTACAAAACAGGGACAGATGGACACACAGAGCAGCAGCAAGATAAATACTGGGTCTCTATGGTTTTTAATTCACCTGTTGGAAAGCTTTGGGATATGCTGGCACATCTCTTGGGTGGGCTATGGTTTCTGGTGATTCTGATGTGTATGTCTTAGTGAACAAATTACTGGAGTTATTGAAGTTATTTATGAACTGGATGATATTAATGGTATAGGCTTGGATCTTATTATATAGTCCACGGTTCAAGAAAAAAAAATGCCTGTATAGCCACACAGATATACATAATATAATGTTAAAAGATATACATAACATACATATATACATAATATAATGTTAAAATTATGTATGTTACAATGACAATTAAAGCAAGGTATGACTGATGTTGCTCAAAACACAACAGAGCCTCACATCTACCCTAAGTAAAAATAATATACACAACCAGTCAGGGGCCATCACACAGAGTCCCATGCTTTTAAGGGCTTCAGCTTGATTTAATGCTCTTGTTGCCTTCTTCGAATTCTTAATTTTATTTTTGAACTTGCATTTTGCAAAATGAAGACTGATGGGACAATGGCGCATGCATGTTAGCAGGCATGTAGGCAGAAAAGATAGGCACAATATGCTTGTCGATCACTGTTTCTGTCACTCCACTCACATACAGTGGTTGCAATACTCTGAACACAGAGTTCTGGAGGCCACACAATGCATGGGAGTTCTACAAGACTCAAAGTGAGCAAAAGGTAAATGTGTTACATCTATGACTGCATAAGCAGAGCATGCCAGCTCTGAGAGGTCACACCTTCTATGAGAACCAGAACTGGCTTCAAATGCAGACAGTAGGCAATGGCATTCTAAGAGACATGAACAACCAAAGAATCCTACCATATGCTTTCATATTTGTTTACTTTCCTATGTTAGCTAAGCACTTACATCGAACAGGACAATATGAAGGAAAAAAACAAAGAGCAACCTATAGCTCCTTTTCATTTCCTTACTCATCTGAGTGCAGAAGGTAGTGCATTGGTAGAATGAATGCATATCAACATGTGAACTACAAACAGCTAAGTTAGTTCTGTGCAACATTTCCATATGTATGAAACATAAATTGTTTAATTTTGGTGGTTATGCATACAAGGGAAGTGTTCCTATATTTGCATTATAAACTGATGTTGCACAATATAAATATGAATAGTAAAATTTATGCTGATAATTACATCTTTTTTCTTATGACATTAAATAACAAATAGAAAACAATGGAAGTTGAGCAAGAGACTGGAAGAAAGGAAAAAGCTTTACATTTTGCAATCTTTAATGATATTTTTTCTCCTTTTCAAACACAGGGTCCTACATTTTAATTTTGCACTGGACTCCACAAATGACAAAGCCAACCCTTCAACCAGTTTCCAAATAGAGAAGGTTGAGTATGTTTAATTACATGTGAAAGAGAAGAAATGGAAAACAGCATGGCTAGGCTTACCTTTGGTATAAACCCTGCTTTCTTATGTATCTGGACATAAGAAGGTAGGATGCACAAAATATGTTTATTTGGTCACAACACTTGAATATATGTGCCCCAACAGTTTCCATTTTAGAGAGAAGCTGTGCCCTATTTCCCCTCCTCCCACTTATTATTTGATATTTACGACCTATTATTTATGGTTATTTTTTATTACAATGACAATTTTCAGAAATTAATTATGTTGTTGGAAATCTAACCTTTTGTAAAGGAATCTGCTATTTAACATTATGCAGCTGACCCTTGAACTCATGGGTTTGAGCTGTGTAAGTCCACTTATATGCAAATTTTTTTGATCAATACTGTATAGTCAGTACAGTACTATAAATGAATTTTTCTCTTCCTTGTTTAATTTTTTCTCTAGCTTATTTTACTGAGTATATAACATATATCGCATGCAAAATATGTGTTAACAGTTATCAGCAAGGCTTTCAGTTAATAGTTAGCTATTAGTAAAATTTTTGAGGAGTCAAAAGTTACTTGTGGATTTTTGACAATGCAGGGGTCAGTGTCCCTCTAATTTAAAAAAGAAATACAATGATAGGGGTAGGTAGATTATAAAAACAGCAGATAATTATCTTTATTTCATTCCTCTTCAATAGGATTATTGGTCTATTTCAGGTTTTCCCAGTTGAGCATTTATTATTATAAGAGATTGCTTGCTGTATCATTCAGTGGCTTTCTAAAACAAGTGCTCTAATCATATAGAAATTTCCCAGAGTTTAGTCAATTATGTCATCCTTCATTCATCACATCTCCATTGCTGAACATCTAAACTAATCTTGATTTATGTGTTTTGACACCTCTTTTCTTTACCCAGTGCAGATGAAAATAAATGCTTTTAGAACCTGGAACAAACTTTAATTTATACCAACTGAGAAAAGAATACAAAGCATTGTCATTTCTACCACATTTAGAAATGTAAATTATTTTTTTTTCCAAATTTAGTAGTACCTTGAAGTATCCATTTTTTTATATCAAAATAAGGTAATTACTAGTGGAACTGATTAACATTTGCATGTACCTTGTCCTCTCAAATTTCTCTTCCTCTTTCTTACACATACCAGATTGGTTCTCAGCAACTGTGCACTTACGAATCCTTTAAATACTGTGCCATTTCAAGATGCACCTCCTCGCTCCTGATGATTACACAGAAGCTGGAGGACATAAGGCTCTGTGGAAGAGTGTTTGCCTCTAAAGTTGCAGGTTCTTTTTATAATCATGCCAATGTATTTCTCTGTTCAGTAAAAAATAAAATGAAAAAAATATGTATATATAAAATTTTTGTTTGTAGTTACATGTAATACCAATACTCTGCTTTTCCTGATGACTGTCAGCTTCACTAGTCAGTTTTCTTATAATGTATTCAAGCTTAACTTTCGGAAGGTAATTGAACATATATATATATATATATATATATATATATATATATATATATATATATATATTTTTTTTTTCTTTGAGAAGATAGCCAGTTTTTCTTTGCCTAAGTTTTTTTTCCCCTGAAAGATAGGATAAAGTCCCTATCTCTCTGTGGTTCTATAAAACATTGTGTGTAATAGATTTATATATATTTTAAATATTATTTTTAAAAAAATTGTGTCCTCCCTCAAAGGAAACTGTGAACTTTTAGCAGGGGCAGGTAGAGTACAATGTAGAGACATTATTTCTTGTTCATCTTGTATTCTCAACACTTAACAAATTATTTTATAAAACGGTAGAATTTTAACCTGGCTTTCCCCAGGTAGACTGTGTTCAGAGTCATAACTCAAATGACACAGGCTTGCTCTATTTACTCGCATACTACAGGAATTCCAGCTTTCTATTGCGGAGTGTGGTTATATATGGTGGTGTCTTACATGGGCTCATCACAGTATTGCTGTTGCTTTCTCTGTAAAACTATTCGAGATAGAAGCCATACACTCTTGGTACCCTCTGGATACCATTTACAATGACAGTCTTCTTACTTTTGGCATTAATTTCCCAAAGCTACACCTTGAACTGCCAAAAAAGTGCTGCGTTCCCTTCAGTCAATACTGTTCATTTGCTACACCATTTTCCATGTAAAATGGGGACTGTGTTGTCTCCAAATGCAGACATTGTCATCATTAATTCACTTATCCAATAAACAAATATGTGTTGAATGTCTTCTATGTGCTAAGTACTTTCAAGGCACTGGCGATCAAACAAGGAACAAAACAGTAAAGTTAAAACAATAACCAAGATAGTAAAGGTATCTTTATAGCATTTATATCTAAGTGGGAGGAGAGAAGATAAATATTTGACAAATATGATTTTAAAGAGTAATATAGTACAGCCTGTGCTCCATATTTCAAATGTCTTACTTCCTTCAATCTGAGTCACAAGATGCCTTCATATTTTAAGGCTTCTGAAATCAAGTCGTGTATTACATTGCTAGGTAAATTTAATGCAGTGCATCCTTTTACATTGTTTTCTGTGCAATTTTGTTATTGAGAGTGCATGTAATGAAGAATGGCTTCTTAAAATCAAAGAGATATTGCAGTATCCTCTGAAGACAATATCTTTAAGTTCTGCCTGCTGCACCTCTCATGAAGCATTGAAAACCAGTTTATTCGATTGACCTGAGGACTAGATAGCACACTGTCCACCACCTATCTTTCCCTAAGGTCCTGTATTCAAACATTTCCTGACCCAACCCTTTTAATCAGCTCAGGATATACATTCTTCATAGTCCTGTGTTACCTCTTTGTTAGATATATTCAGACATGCCTCAGACTTAACCAAAGGCTGCACTTAGGCTCAAACTGTAACACTTTACAGTTGGAAATTACCTTGTCTAACCTTTTTTTTTTTTTTTTTTTTTTAATAGATAAGAGAACTAAAGGTTGAGATGTTCAAAGTTTACTCCAGTGTCAGGACTGGAGCACATACATTCCCAACTTGTAATCCATTTATCCTTCCACAAGACTAGACTACCAACTTACTTTTAATGCTTTCAAAATTCTTTTACTGTTGTCTCCAGACATTATTCTTCCCAAATAATGCAAAATCTTCAAAATGAAAACATGCAAAGCCTTGAAACAAGCTTTGAAAGATATTACTGGATGCCTTCTCTGTAGCGGGAATAAAGGAAAAATGGGAATGTATAAAAAGCTGCCTAAGCCCTTGGGAATCACAGTCTCATGGACAATTGAATATCAAGCACTGAAATTTACGATTATCTTCAAACACTGCATGCTCGACAAGAATATATTAGTGTTATACAAACAATTTCTGTGAAATAATAACTTAAAACGATTGTCAGTTATTCCACCATTCCAATAGGTGGAATCCTATTAAACACAAAGGACAATATAAATTCTGCATGATCTCTCAGCATAGGCCTCATGTTTGATGATAAAGAAGAAAAGTTATAGAAAATACACTACAGGGGACTTTATCTCACTAAAATTCATTTTCAGCCAAGCATTGGTAAAGCTAATAAAATTCTCCCTTTACAGAAAGGCCAAGAGTCACATCTATTTTCTCTTTCCTAATAGGCTGCATGCACCAAGGCATCAATGGAAAATGATGGTGGGAAATTCAGCTCGAATAAAAGATAATTTTTCTGAGAGTGCTGTGAGAAAACATGTGAAAGACTTTGGACTTTGTGATTATATTTTAAAGGCATCGAATATGAATAATGTTATGTTTTTATAAAAGAGCAAAAGAGGACACATATTTAGCATTAAGAGTTTTGGAAAAATGATTCACTTTTAACCACTCTTCAACCTTGGTCTCAGAATCATGATATTTGTCAAATATCACTTCAGAATTATCACAAGGAATTATATACACCATCAAGCAAATGTTTGATGGGAAATCTTGGGAAAGAGGGTTACGTTTCTAGGCCATCTTTGCTGAAGTTGGAATTCTACTTAATCCTTCTCCTGAAGACACTATTAAAAGAGCACTGTAAGGGGAGAAGCAGCTAATGAAATAAGCTTGAGACATTTCACACTTTTTTTCTCAAGACCAAAACGCTTACTCGCAAATGTGTTCCTTTGCTAGAGCTGCTGTAACAGAGCACCACAAGCTGGGCATCTCAGTACAATAGAAATGCATGGTCTCCCAGTTCTTAAGTCCAGAAGTCTGAAAAGAAGGTGTGGTCGAGGCCCTGATCCCTCTGGAGGTATACAGATGGCTGTTTCGGGCCTCTTTCCTAGCTTTTGGGAATTGTGTGGCTAGTGGCAGCATAACTCCAGTCCTCACATATTGCATAGCTATGTCCAAATTTCCCTTTTATAAGGTCACCAGTCATATTGGATTAGGGATCCTTCCTACTCCATGATAAACATATTCGATTTAATTAGTTACATCTGCAATGACCCTATTTCCAAATAAGGTCATTCTGAGGTCCTGGGGCTTAGGGCAACAACAAATAAATTTTTAGGAGACACATTTCAATCCATCAGAACATATTAAAATCTTTTGGAAAACCAATGAAGAATAACACTTAATTTGGTTTTATTTAAGCCAAATCATTTTTTTAGAACACCTCATTACTATATTCCTACCAGCATCTTATATAAAAGAGTATAAGAAAGAGGCAGAAGAGAAAATTGAGGCATAAAATTTAGAAAATACCAAAATTTAAGGTGATAATTACATGAATCAAAAATAAAATGTGAAAAGAAGTTGTGTAAATAACTGCTGAAGTAGAGAGACAGAACAATGAATGTAAAGGGAAGAAGAGATTTCAACACGAAGAGGATATTCGGTGGCGTAATGCCTGTATCAGTTGGCTTTTGCGGCATAACAGATCACCATAGATCGCGATAACTTAAAACAATAAGTATGCATATTTCTCATATCTGTGTCATTCAGTTAATCTATACAGAACTTGGCTGATCATTGCTTATTCACTCATGTATCTGTGGGTGGGTTTTGCTCCATGTGCCTCTCATTCTTTTTTTGGGATCAGTAGGTGCACCCAGTGTGTTCTCTTTATTGAATGCCAGAGATACAAGAGGGCAAGTAAAATTATCTAAGGCTTCTTGAAGCCTGGGCTTGAAACTTAACTACTTTGTTTCTGCGTCATTCTACTGGCCAAAGTAAATCACATAACTGAGCCCAGAATTAGACTGGGAGAGCATTCATCTTCACATCTGAAGGTACTTGTCCGCTGAGCATACCCCATGAGAGCTAAAGGCTGAAGGAAGCTTATTAGCCCTGTTCTACCACCCACAAATGCATCAGCTGCAAGATTTGTACATTTTTAATTTATCTCAACCTGCAGTTCCTTCTTTCAACAGCAATTGTGGGCCTTCAGGATGCTACTTCAAGCCAAGACCCAGAGAATCTAAAGGCTGCCCAAAGGAATGGCTGGTGCGTATGTTCATGTTTAACAGTGATATAAATAAAATGTCTGTTAATGGGTACTGAGCTGCAGATATTTAGGTCCATATACATAGGAACACACAACATAAGTATTTGCTCTACATACTGTTAAACTAAAATGTTGGCTCTTTAATATAACCTCCCTCTTTACTCTCTGATTCTACCTTCTACCCTTTAAGAACAGCCAATGTCTTCACCTCTTCTGGTGGACCACATATTCTGATATTCAATATGCTAAGGAACAATTCAATAATCTGAGATATGAAAGCTGAGGATATCACTGGCGAGATACATAACTCCTGTGAACATGTGGCCACATTTTATTGCATAAAATCAGCTATGGCATGGAAATGGAAAAGTCAATGCATAATAAATGAAAATACTTATTCATTCATCTAATATTTATTGAACACTTACTATATATCAAGGATTGTTCTAACTCTGGGGAGAAACCTTAGATCACTAAAACCATCCGTTTCATAGGACTTCTCATTATATCACATTAAATCAGCTCTGGCATAAGAAAAAATTCAATGCATAATAAGTTATGATACCTGTTTATTCATCTAATATTTACTGAGTGCCTATTATGTTTCATTTACTCATCTAGGCTCTGGAGATACTTCAGTAAACTCACATCTGAGTGGTAGTTACAAACAAAAAAATATACAAAAAATAACACCAGGTTACTAGTATAAAAGTGCTATGCAGAAAAGGTAAGCCAACTGAAAGAACAGACTGTGTGATAGCTGCTACTTTAGATAGGGCAATTCAGGAGGTCTTTGATGAAGTGATACCCGAGCAAAGTAAAAATTAAAAAGGGAGAGAGAAAACCAAGAGAATATCTGGGGAAAGAGTCTACCAAGGCAGAAATAACAGCAGATACAAAAGTCTTGCAGTGCTATTATGTTTGACCTATTTAAGAATATAAAGACCAGTCTGGCTATCAGAGAAGTAGTCTGCATCTAAATCAAGTAGGGAATCCATTAGAGGCCTTGTCAAGATTTGGAATTTCATCCTAAGGGTTAGATAAAGCCATGGGAAGTTTTGAAGAAGGGTCTAAGAGAATAGTTAGTCCTTTATTTTTGTTATTAATGCATGCTTTTCCTCTGTTCACCAAAGCTCTACAATCTGGAACCAATCAATTTACCTTCCAGATTTATCTCAACTACATTCTTCCATAAATCCTAATTCTCTAGGAAAAGATCCTGTCATTATTCCCCATTACTTCTGTCACTGCTTATCAAATCTACTCATCTTTCAAGGCCCCCAACGTTCAAATGCCACCTCCTTTACAAAGGAACATTTCTGATTGCAGAAATTTCTTCATCCTCGATATCTACATCCTTTTGCTCTCTCCATGAGTCTTTATTTCTGTGTTATTCCCTAGAAGCCCTGCTATTCAACACAACTGTCCAGTAATCAAAAACTTGATATATAAAAATGGAGAATTGTTAACATTGAGACATTCACATCATGAATATTTTATATTAAATTAAAATATGTAATTATACATTCATGAATATTTTAGTGTAGAGCCAAGATCTTTTCTTGGAGCGTGAGTCTATTGATTAGACTTCTGCATAATGGTCTTTCTTAAACCACACTCATAATATTTTGCCTACTGATCTCCATTTTCGTTAACATTGAGCAGCAACTTACAGAAACCTGTATAGTGATAAATGCCAAGGTAAAAATTCTTGATTTTTAAATTATTTTGTAGTCTTTTAGTCTCCTCTAGAATCCTGCTGCTCATAGTTCATGGACCATCATCATCATTATACCTTGGAACTCATTAGAAATTTAGCCTTAGGCTCTATACCAGAATTAATTCAGTATGAAATCACACTTGAACAAAATCTTTAAAAAAAAAAAAAAAAAGGCGGTGGGGGTGAGGACACTCAGCTCAGTGGCTCAGTCAGTAAAGTGTCTCCCTTCAGCTCAAGCCCTGATACAGGTCCTGGGATCAAGCCCTGCATGGAGCCCTGCATCAGACTCCCCACTCAGTAGGGAGCCTACTTCTCCCTCTCTCTCTGCCACTCCTGCTTGTGCTCTTTCACTCAAATAAATAAATTAAATCTTTAAAAAAAAATATCTCCAAGTGATTCTTGTAAACATAAAAACTGGATAAATGGTCTAGCACAAAATTAATTCAACTGCATTTACTTTTTTAAAATTGCCTTTATTACGTCTCTTCAAAATATTGAACTCCATTTTCATAGAAACAATTTTCTCACTTGATCTTTTTCTTCACTCATTTCATGTTCCACTAGTGTATGTATATGCAGAAAAGACTTATTCTAGCAGCCCGAAACTGCTGTCCTTAGAAAGTTGTGCTTGCAAATTTGGCCCTTGGCTGGTGTTAGGGAACTTGACAGGCAATTTCCTAGACTGGTAATAAAGTTGTCTCTAAATGGTAAAAGTGGCTCACTGTGCCTAATCTGTTTGTGCAAACACTATACTTCACAATGAACACCCGCTCTTCTGAGGGTCTGGAATTTCATTATGTGCTAGGTACAGAATGGCTAGGCGACTCTCAAAAACCCTGTCCTCCCAGGCTCATACGAACGTCTCTGGCAGACAACACTTTACATGGGTTATCATAACTTGTTAGAGGAATTGAGAGTATCCTGTGTGATTCTATTGGGAGAGGACTCTTAGAAATTTGTGCCAGGCCTCCTCCTAACTTTGTGCTATGCACTTTTTCCATTTCCTGACTTTGTATTCTTTCACTGTAATAAATCTTAACTGTGATTTCAACTAAGTGTGATTACAACTATATTAAGTCCTTCTACAAAAACACCCAATGTGAGCGCAATCTTGGGGACCCAGAACATAGTATGATTCTAAATTAAAATACCATGTCAGTAAAGCAAATTTTGGAGCACATATAACTGATTTTTAGTAAGGATACAATTCAATTCGTGAGAACAAAAGTACATGGATATTTAAGAGTCACCATGGGCAATAAGTGCATCCCAGATATAAATCAGCATATTTTCAAAGAGATGAGGTGCTATTGGTTAATTCAGCAGAGAAATAAAGCTCTCCTGAAGGCAAGATCCAAGCTTTGCAGACCTATATACCCCCCACAGAATAGAACACTGTGCCCTACACAAAATAAGCTGTCAGAAATTATTAATTAAAATAATTCTTTAACCATTTAGAACCTTGAGTTACATTTTAAGATAAAAGATTTACTAAGATATATCTTAATAAAAGGAACAAGTAAGATGCATAGATAAATCCACATTTGGCCTATATTTTTAGAAAGAAAAATATACTATATTTTCAGTTTTTACTTACCAGTTTAATATGAAAAGATATCAGTTTTTTCTCAAGATACATCAAAGTATTTATTTGGTCTTTATTTTGGTAAATTTGGCTGCCCATTTCTGATCTTATGAGTTTTTTTTAAAGCATTAATATTTTATTTTTTTATAATAATATTTTTTATTATACTATGTTACGGTTTTTATTCTAGTTCACTAAAGCCCTCGAAGGCAAAGAAAATCACAGGGGTATTCCTACTCCAAAACAAATCTGACATTCCCCAAAGCCCTCACTCTTCTTAACTTGTCAACAGATTCAGTTCAATTTTTGTATGGATAAAAAAGTTGAGCTCTGAAAGCTAAATACCCCAGGAAGCTATGATCCTTCTACGTTGGTTTGAAGGACTTTGCCATTTAGACAAGTAAATGACTCCGTTTAGAAACAATTATTATGGCTTACTATAAAAATCAAGAACAATTGTTAAAATGTTGATTTATCATAATGTAGGTAAAATTGCTTCACTTTGCTGTTAACATGATTTCCCACAGCCTTTGGTCACCCAGAGAGGGTTAGCCTAAAAACATTAACTTAGAATGGTCTCTGATATACATGTGCTAAAAATCATCTCATTATTATTTTTTTTTCTGAATTTGGACCCTTTGAATACCTAGACATCTGGTACCAAGTCTACGTGATTATAATTTTAACTGAATCCTCAAAATTACTGGTCAACTTCAACTTGTATTGGGCCAACATAAGTAACCCTGTGGAATGAAGTACTGTTAAGTACAATTTTCCACCTATTTTGATGCAGAATATTTTGTACTTATCATATATAAAAGATTACAAAATGCTGTCCTGCTAAAGACATTTAGAACATGGATTGACAAGAAAAATTATAAATTATAGATTCCATTTTAAATTAAATAAAACCATATCTTCCTATATGATTTTTTTCCCCTTGCTCTTAACCACAGATTTCACAAAAATGTTGGCATGCTGAAACAATTTAAGATATGTATATTTTTAAGGGGAAAAAGAGCGTTTCCTGTTATCCCAAGGAACAATGAAAATGGATTTTACATGAGGCATTTTTCATTCAAATGCTAATAAGTTTAGGACAATTTATAAATTCTAGAGTAACTATTTTAAATTAACCTGAGAACTATGCAGAAAAAAATCTTTTATTCAGATGTGAAATCTAACACATCAATTCAGAGCCCAGACCAGTTGATGCATAAAGGGAGTAAATAAATATCTCTTGAATAAAGGAATAATTAAAGTATTGATGAATAAATGAATGAATGGGTGAATTAGAGATTTTTAGAGGTCAGGATTAAAGATCCTGACCTGTCTGAAACTGTAAAATTTACTAGGAAAAAAAGAAAAGGCATCTACATATAGCACATTTATGCCTTTAACATATTGTTAAAATAACACAGACATTGGGATGCTGGAGAACAGAACATTATGTTATATAGTAATTATTTATAATGTGTAATTTTCCCCTCAGTTCTTAATATCTAAATCAAGCAAGAAAGATACTACCATACTATCAGAGCTGTTTCTAATCATGGGTTTAATTACCAACATCTATCAATAGTACCAAACATATTTGTTTGTGGAACATGCATGCATATGTCAGAATTCTCAATTTCTTCTAAATGTATTTTTTTTTAAATCCCTCTAAGGGTCTTAGCTAGTCACTATACTCACTTTTAAAATAGGAAAACTGGACAAGAGGTAATTATAGGAGTCATAAAGAGGTTTGAATGAAGTAGAAAATTATGTAATGAAAGATATTGCACAACGTGATGTAAAGGTGTTATTTATTCTTATAGTCACCAATGCTCTGTATTGTAAAATGATCCAAGATTACAAAGTGTTTTTACAAATCCTGATAGGGAAATTTTTTAAATTTTAGATTTTAACTCTGGAAAAATTCAAAAGAAAGAAACAAGTGCATCAATCATAAATGTTAAACCACTCAGTTCTTCTGTCAAAGAAAAAAACATCAGTAGACTATCTTTGAAAAATACAAGGCCTTGGGGCACCTGGGTGGCTCAGTCGGTTAAATGTCTGCCTTCAGCTCAGGTCATGATCCCAGGGTCCTGGAATCGAGCCCTGCATCAGGCTCCCCGCTCAGCAGAGAGCCTGCTTCTCCCTCTCCCTCTGTTGCTCCCCCTGCTTGTGCTCTCTCTCTCTCTCAAATAAATAAATAAAATCTTAAAAAAAAAAAAAGAAGAAAAATACAAGGCCTGAAAAAATACAGAGAATAAGATACGTTTTTTTCTCCAATTTCGAAGTCTGAGATCTACATGTAATACATCAGCTTCAATTTATTTCCATTCCTGACTTTCTCAAATACTCATTAGTTAATCCCGATGTTTCCTCCCAAATTAGTATTTTAATGTTCTTACACATCTTGTAGGAGGGATATTTCCACTACTATCATTTTCTAGTGGAGGAGAATGATGCAACTCAGTCTGTGCCTTGGGATAATCCTTTTCACTTGTCTTCCGTTTTGGCATAAACTAGGTTAAAATGCCCACTTTGGCATCTGAATAGAAAGTCTGGACAACATATATGAACTGAATACATAAAGAGATACTACATATTATTGCTCATTAAGAGAAGGATCATTCCTCAAACAATGCTAGAAAAATTAACTGAGAATTTGAAATATACATTTTTTAAATCTTTGCATAATGATATACCTCAAACTAAAATTGTATGTGGCATGTAATGATCTGGTTGTAAAATCAGCAATATTGGATTTTTGGCAAGGCAGAGGCCTAGGGCAATTTTGCAGGCCTCGGGCCCTTGAAACCATCAAGGCTGTGTCTTCCATTTTCATCTCTACATTTCTTTGCATTCTGGCCTAATTCTCTTTTGCTGCTAAAAGTTATCTTCTGCTAGTTAGGCATGGCATCAACAACTACCAGGCTCAAATTTTCACACCTTAATGACAGAGCTGAAGAAGCTCTCCCTCCACCAAAAGCTTGAAATCTCCCAGGAAAGAGGTATGTGTGCCTGGCTGGGCTTGAGTTCATGACCAACTCTCAAACCACTGCTGTGGCCAGGGAGCAAATGCTGTAGAAAATATGTCAGTTCCAATTTGGACTACAAGCTAAGGTTAAGATGAAGTTACTCTGTCCCAAAGAGGGGAAGATGCTAGCAATCAAAACAATGCAGTTGTAGCAGGAATGTCCAACATTCTTTACATTAACCCTGTAAATCTGCCTATGGGCAAACTTAAAACATAGGGTTATGTATACACGCTTATACGACATGTGAGCATAGGCCAAGTTACTTCATTTCTTGAAGTCTCCTTTTTCACCTATAAACTGGGATTCATAGTTGTCTGTTTCTTCTAAAATGATCATTCCGAAATCAAAATACAGACTATCTTTAAAGTGACAAGGTCTTACCTTGATATGAAAATTATGATTCACAATTTATTACTACTGTTCAAAATTTAAATGTATACAATCTGTATTCACTTTGAAATAATTCTGTTAAACCCTACTTAAATATAATTTTTTAAATGATGTGCTTTGGGCTATTAGATTTGTTAATAATAATGCCATTAATTATTTTGATATCCTGGATCATACTGGCATATGCAGTTGTAGAACATCAGCATATGAAGTTGTAAATGAATACATATATGGTATATAGATAGCCCAGTAGTAACTCAAGAAGAAAACGGAGATGTCCTAGCTACAAGTAGCACCCACTAAGAGACCTATGAATCAGGACACCCTATACCTTGTAACCCAGCTCACCCTCAGCTCAATGTAGGCTCATTACTGAGCTCAAGGGAAATCAACAGAGGAAACTCTCACTAAACTCACCATAATACAAAGAAATAAGAAATAACTGTTGTTTGAAACCATTAAGTATGGGGTAGATTTTTACATAGAAATAGATAACTGTTAAGGAAATCTTATGCAGCTCTATAGTACTTTTGGGTACCTAAAAATTGTAGAATTTGAAACACAGAGAAAATAAGATGCTAGAAAATGAGAAAAGTATGCCATTTTAAATATATATAATTCACCTGAAGTGTTTTTCAACTTTACTTCCACTTTTTCCCCCCTAAGCCTTTGCTGTTTTGATTTTCTGAAACCAAGAACTAGTTTTATTTACATAATACCTCTTGGGAAGGTTTAACAAAAAACTCTTCCAATATTCTTCATATGTCTCTCAAGCTACGTGTGTGTGTGTGTGTGTGTGTGTGTGTGTATTTAATGCTCAAGATTTTGGCAACTTCTGTTGAATATCCTAATAGTTCAATGTTCCTTCTATACATGTGGCAAGAGTTAGTATAATGGTGTCCATGATCCTTGATTATTGGATTAATACATTGTTCAATGTATTCTGCTTTTAAGTGAAAGATATAGATCTTCAACACTGAAGCTTTGTATGAATAGATCTAAATTGAATGGAGAGTTGAGGCAGTTGTCTGGCTAATAATTCCCAAACTCTACTATTGAGGAAAAAGTAGAGGTTTAAGGTTTAAAAATTTCAGATGGCTGTCTACAATGATTCAATCATCCAGCTTTCCAATTCATTCTTTTTTGCAAACATGATTTAGGTCTGTTTGATAAAGAATAATACCTTTAAATACATCTGTATCCATATAACAAAATGGAGTGAAGTGGTTATCTATTTTACTTGGTCTACTATCGGCAATTGTGTATTTATTTTTTAAATATATAGGAAAATTGCCTCCTTTCTGTTCTTTACCTTGAGAAGATGCCACAGTAGGGTGATGTTATACATATTCAATTTAAAAACATAAACATTTGAAATGGAGTTAAGAATTCTTTATAATTGATTTAGGACTAGAAGACACTGGAGAATACCAGCTACCATATATTTAAACACGACGGATTTTAACCCACTAGTTACCTTGTAAGAGAGGGAAAATAATGGTTATATCTGTTGTTCTATTCTTAGGGCACAATATTGACTTTGCCATTAATTCTTTTGACATTAACTCATTACCTCTGTGACATTCACAGGAAGCATATTTTCTTTTCCCCTAAAAGAGATTGTATGTAATGTGAAAAATGAAAGAAAAAATCTGACAAATTTCCAATTAATATGATTGACACATAAAGTCTAACAATAAAAATCAGGAGCCAAACATAGCTTTTCTCATGAATAATGTACAAAATAATTTGATCAGTCCCTAATATGTCACCAATGTACTCAATTTTCAAATTCCTTGATCACTCCTTGGTCCTCCTATGACTATAGCACCAAGTAGCAACCGATCATTAACCCACATTTTTTCCACTGACTTTCCAATAAGTGTTTTTTTTTTTTTTTTTTTTAACTGAAGAGAGGAAGGGAAGGAGGAAGGGAAAGAGACAGTGGGGGTGGGGGGTTGGGAGGGAGAAAAGAAGAGGCAGAGGGAGAGAGAACACTCCTGACTTGGCTTTCCAACATTATTTACACCTAAATCTCTCACCAACAGAGGAATCCCCTTTGAAAGATTATGAGTGAAGCCTCATAGTGACAGCATAGTCTACTCCTTTCATTCACTTAACCAAACTCTCCCTGCTTGTTATCAATTGTTACTATACATTTTGAATTAACTGAGTCATAATTTATGCATATTGTACCAGAATAAATATTAATCATGTTCCCTTTTACTATCAAAAGTGTTCAAGTTTCAATAATAACATAGGCCATCCAATGAATAGCTTTTCCCCTGTGATTCCATTTCTCCTGAATATATATCTCCTTTCAGATATTCTCCTCAGTCAAGAGGAGGAAAGTAAGTCAATAGTGCTGTGATTTTCCTCTATCCCTTCCTTTTTCCTTATCTTTTCTCTCAACCAGTTCCTTAATTCTATCCATCCCTCCCTTATTTATCTTTCAGGGAAAGACCAGATGTATCCTTGATTGTATAACCACTTGCTGTAACAGAAAAAGTATTATTTAACAGGAAGTTGAGGATGAACTCTTGTGTTGGAGGCAACCTTGCCTGAACTTCCTCAGCACTGGTTTCCTCACTTGTAAAAGGAAAATAGTAAGCTATCCATCTCATAAGGGAGTGGTAAGAATGTGTCATAAAACTGTTTTAAAACTGTAAAATAATTAAAATGTATACTTTGATTTACATTACAAATTAAAGCTCGCTTAATCTAAGGGCAAAAAGTAATTTTTCACTATTGATTTTCTGGAAGTTAACCAATTTTGAGTCATTTTTCAGGAATTGTAAGTAAACTGTTAGTTTTATAACACATTTCTCAGATTTCTGAGAATTACAGAATATAAGCATTGGAAGGGACCCTAAAAATGACACGTAGTGAGGAAGGAGTGGAGGGGGAAAGAAGGAAGGAAGAAAAGTGGAAATAAGACAGAAAGAAAGAACTATCATACCTAGAAAAATGGAAAAAAATTTCAAATTAAATCCTAATAATTGAATGATAATGGCTTATATAAGGCCACATTATTTTTTTACATAAAAAATAAAAATATACTTGAAAACAGTGCAAAGGGTGAATTCTCAAAGATTTATAAAGGATAACAGATACACAACTATCCTGAGGCTCAATTAAGACAATTCCTTCATTACACTTGAAATTTTGCATCATATGTTACACTTCAAACATAATAAACTCTCAAAACATGTTTGCAGTCAAATAATATAAAATTCTTAGCTAGGGGGAAGGTTAACAATAAAAAGCCAATAGAAAAGTAGACTTTAACATTTTGATATAGCATAATTTAAATATTAATTTAAATGGTCAATAAATATTCTCTAATATTCAGGTTCAACAACAAATATCTGACGTATGTATCCTACATACAAGATAATTTGGAAGAAGTAATTGATACCTCACAAATTATATACAGTCAGGTTGAGAAGAAAGAACATTTACGTTGAAAGTTATATTTTCTTTCAAAAAAGTGGTGTTTATACTTCTGAGTAATTTAAACTATCAGGGACTATATTTGCCCTCCTTCCCCCAAAACCATGAGAAATGGGAATAATAGAAGAAACAATGGTAAAGACATTGGATATCAAGTGACAAAGGAATACTGTCTCTGAGTCACAAGCAATAAATGAGGTAAGCCTTGAGACTCCAGCCATATACTATATTCAGAGACTTTCCAGGCCATGACAGAAAGAGGGTGATCCAGATGGAATCCCACAGTCTCCCTGAATTGAGGATGTGGAGCTGAGAGCCAGGGCAGAGTACCAGTGAGGAGAGGGTTGCACAGAGTAAGAACCCCAGAGATCTGCAGAGGCTCCTCCTCCAATATTCAGCAGAGTACTAAGCAGCATGTGTGTATGAGGAAATTATACAAAGCCAGAGAAGAGCCACACAAAAGAATTAGAGGAAAATACTCAGAGCACACACAAGGACAGAAATAATATGTGTCAGGGGCGCCTGGGTGGCACAGCGGTTAAGCGGCTGCCTTCGGCTCAGGGCGTGATCCCGGCGTTCTGGGATCGAGCCCCACGTCGGGCTCCTCCACTGGGAGCCTGCTTCTTCCTCTCCCACTCCCCCTGCTTCTGTTCCCTCTCTCGCTGGCTGTCTCTCTCTCTGTCAGATAAATAAAATCTTTAAAAAAAAAAAAAAAGAAAAAAAAAAAAGAAATAATATGTGTCCCTTAGCTAGAAGGACCTCTAATTAATAGGGCATTGGGAAAAGTGCTCAGAAAATTTTGCCTGAGGAGTGGGGAATAAATAATTAACCATATACTACACACTGCTTTGGTCCTACCTAATAAATCTTAAAAGCAAAATCTGAAAATTTATCAGTTTTCCACCCTGTCCCAGAACAATGTTCAAGAATACTTTTCGGTATATAAAAAAATATCAGCCCCTAACATGGTAAAATCACAATGTCTGTATCTGAACAACATATTGAAGAGCACAAGAAACAGTATGTTGCTAACTACATTTTTCCCATTATGCAAATTTACTTTAATAAAAATGACTTCTCCTCCCAGAAAGATGAAGTAGAAGTAATTTTAAGTACAACTAAAAACTCTGAACATATATAAAACAAATATAAAAAGACCTTGAAAAATAAAGAGGAAAAGTCCAACTTGCTAGGGAAATAAAAATTGAAGGAATGACGTGGTAGTAATTTCCGTGGGTTTTTGTTTAGCCTTATTATATTACGAACATGATGCTAGAGAAGCCAACAAACTACAGAAAGAATATTTATGTAGAAAGTTATTTTTGAAAAAAATAAGATGGGATTGATGCCTCTGGCAAATTTGGAGTATCAGGTACTAGATTTACTCTCCTACCTAAAACCACATGAAAAACAGGCAAAATGTAGGAAAGACTGACTCTAAGATATTAGGTATCATGTGACAAAGGTATGTAAACAAACACACACAACCCCAAAGGCAGCCTGTGTTCTCTAACGATAGGACAGGGAAAGGAGAAGTCTAGCAAGAAAAAAATTTTAGATAGCAACTGTTCTAGTCCAGCCAAACACCACAGGAAAAACAAAAACAAACTGCAGCCACATATTCATTGACTCCAGAAGAGGCTGAGTTCAGAGTTTAGACTTCCAGCCTCCCAGCATGCAATGAGTCATCCCAGCTCCCTCTCCATGACTGCCAGGGTCATGGAGGAAACTAGGACTTTTATCCCTTTTAGGTGGTAATAAGCCTTACCCCATGTGGTAGAAATGAAAATTACCAAGTGAGCAGAAACAAGTAATTTGTTTCTTCAGCCAAGGTGATACCAGTGGAATCCCAATGGGGAGCTAGAACTCCCACTCACACTCACCAATAATGAAGAGACATTCTCTTTTGTGTCAATAGAGGCTGTATATGGAATCCTCAGTTGCAGTCCACCAAGTAGTAATCATGTGATGCCACACCTGCACCCTTGCCTATGGAAGTGAGGTCAGAGAAAGGCAGTCAAAATAGAAGTTTTGAACAAGATCCCAATACTCATAACATTAAAATAATCCAGATTTCAATTTAAATCACTTATCATTCTCAAGAACCAGGAAAATTTCAACTTGAATTAAAAGAAAAAAAAAGACAAATAAAAGGTGCCAAGACCAATATAGGAGATAAGTTTCAATTATCTGTCAAAGACTTAAAGCAGACATCGTAAAAAATGCTTCAGTGGGCAAGCACAAGCATGCTTAAAAAAACAAATGGAAAAAAAAAGAAATTGTCAATAATGATATTAAAAAGTATCAGAAAAAAATAGAAGATGTAAAAAAGAAGTAACTGTAGAACTAAAAAATACAATAACAAAAAACTTAATGGATGGGATCAACAATCAAGTTAATAAAGAATCTGAGAAGGAGGAAAAAAGATGGCGGAGGAGTAGGGGACCCTATTTCAACTGGTCCCCTGAATTGAGCTGGATATCTACCAGACCATCCCGAACACCCAAGAAATCAGCCTGAGATGTAAGAAGATACATCTGGATCTCTACAAACGAACATCTCTGGCGCTGGGTATCAAGGTAGGAAGTGGGGAGCCATGAATCTGCGCACAGATATCAGAAGAAAAACTGAAGGGGAGGGAGCCACTGCGCTCGGGTGCCAGGAAGCAGTTAGCCACCCGCACTGGGGAGCAGGCCGGACTTGTGGACCATTACCTGCCAAGAAACCAGACTGAATCCGGGAGTTCAGGAGCATGCACTCAAACCAGTCTGAAACCAGGAACTCAGAAGCTGTGAACCAGCCGGAAAACTGGAGCTCCGGAGCGCATGCGCAAACCAGACTGAAACCGGGATCTCCAGAGTGCGCGCTCGAAACAGACAAACCAGGAGCTCGTGAGCGCGTGCAGGAACCAGGGTGGCTGGCGGTGTCAGAAAGCCAAAGGGAAGAGACGTGCCGGCCCTGGGAGCGAGGACTGGGAGAATGGCTGTGGGGCACACAACCCAGGACACTGTGGGGTTTTTAGCAGCACCGAAAAACACAGAGTTAGTAGAGTGGCGAGGAGAGTTCAGTGAAGAGCACACTGCAGAGCTCTCGGTTTTGAGACAGAGATTTGGATATGGTCACTGCTGCTCTGACCCTCTGAAGAGTAACAGAAAGCTGCCAGGGAAAGCAGCCAGAGAACAAAAGCCCCCAAAAACCAGTTCTCACTGTGCCCATTCCCCCCACCCCCTGGGGACAGAGTAACTATACCCAAACAGGGTGGCCTAAGTATCAGTGCAGCAGGCCCCTCTTCCAGAAGGCAGGCTGAAAAAACAAGAAACCCAAATCCCTGAGGTCCCTATAAAACAATGCATCTTGCTTGGGTCCTGGTCAATAATTTGGGCTCTGTACATCTCCGCAACAACACCTCATCAGAATACCAAGGAGGAGGAACACAGAACCAAGGAAAGAAACAGACTGTGGCCTCTGCCACAGAACTAATGGGTATGGATATAACCAAATTGTCAGAAATGGACTTCAGAATAACAATGATCAAGATGATGTGTAGGCTTGAAAAAAAATATTAACGAAAATATTAATGAGAATATAGAATCTTGAAGGGCAGAAATGAGAGCAAATTTGGCGGAAATTAAGAATGCTATAAATCAAATGCAGTCTAAATGGGAAGCTCTGACTGCCAGGGTAAACGAGGCAAAAGAACAAATTAGTGAGTTGGAGGATGAGAGGATAGAAAAGAAGGAAAAAAGATGGAACGTGGCTTAAGGAATTTCATTTTTAAGAAATAATACTATGGAAGATTACTGACTCAATCAAATGTTCCAATGTCAGAATCATCAGCATCCCAGAGGGGGTGGAGAAAGAGCGAGGTCTAGAAGAGATATTTGAACAAATTGCAGCTGAGAACTTCCCTAATCTGGCGAAGGAAACAAGCATTTGTGTCCAAGAGGCAGAGTGGACCCCTCCCAAAATCAATGAGAACAGACCAACACCACGTCACATAAGAGTACAATTCACAAATCTTAGATCCAAGGAAATAATCTTGAAAGTGGCAAGGGGGAAGAGATTACTTACGAACAGAGGGAGGGACATCAGAAAAATGTCAGACCTGTCTACAGAGACCTGGCAAGCCAGAAAAAGCTGGCAAGGCATAATCAGAGCATTAAGTGAGAAGAACATGCAGCCAAGGATACTATATCCAGCTAGGCTGTCATTCAGAATGGATGGAAAGACAAGGAGCTTCCAAGACCGGCAGAAACTGAAATACTATATGACCACCAAGCCAGCCCTACAAGATACATTAAGGAGGGGTGCTATAAAAGTAAAAAGACCCCAAGAGTGATACGGAGCAGAAATTTACAATCTAGAGAAACAAAGACTTCACAGGCAGCATGACATCATTAAAATCATATCTCTCAATAATCACTCTCCATGTGAATGGCCTAAGTGCTAACATAAAATGCCACAGGGTTGCAGACTGGATAAAAAGACATGACTCATCCAATGTTGTCTACAAGAGATTCACTTTGAACCTAAAGATACATCCAGACTGAAAGTGAAGGGATGGAGAACAATTCCTCATGCCAACGGACCTCAAAAGAAAGCTGGGGTAGCAATTCTCATATCAGACAAATTAGATCTCAAGCTAAAGACTGTAGTTAGAGATACAGAAGGACACTATATTATTCTTAAAGGGTGTATCCAACAAGAGGATCTAACAATTGAAAATATCTATGCCCCCAATAGGGGAGCAGCCAACTACACAACCCAACTCTTAACCAGAATAGAGACATATAGATATAATACATTAATAGTAGGGGACCTCAACACTCTGCTCTCAGCAACAGACAGATCATCTAAGCAGAAAATCAACAAAGAAACTAGAGCTTTGAATGACATACTGGACCAGATGGACCTCACAGATATATACAGAACACTACACCCTAGAACAACAGAATGCTCATTCTTTTTGAATGCACATGGAACTTGCTCCAGAATAGACCATATACTGGGTCACAAAACAGGTCTCAACCGATACCAAAAGATTGAGATTATTCCCTGCATATTCTCAGACCACAATGCTTTGAAACTGGAACTCAATCACAAGGAAAAATTCGGAAGAAACTCAAACACTTAGAAACTAAGAACAATCCTACTCAAGAATGATTTGGTAAACTAGGAAATTAAAGAAGAACTTAAGCAATTTATGGAAACTAATCAGAACGAAAACACATTGGTCCAAAACCTATGGGACACTGCAAAGGCAGTACTAAGGGGAAAATACATAGTCATCCAAGCTGCACTCAAAAGAATAGAACAATCTAAAATGCAGTCCTTATATACTCACCTTAAGAAGCTGGAGTTGGAACAGAAGAACGGGCCTAACCCACGCACAAGAAGATAACTGATTAAGATTAGAGCAGAGATCAATGAATTAGAAACCAGAAATACAGAAGAGCAGATCAACAAAACTAGAAGCTGGTTCTTTGAAAGAAAAAATAAGATCAATAAGGCACTGGCCAGACTTATCCAAAAGAATAAAGGACCCAAATAAATAAAATGATGAATGAAAGGGGAGAGATCATGACCAACACCAAGGATATAGAAACAATCATTAGAAACTATTATCAACAACTATATGCCAATAAGTTAGGCAACCTGGAAGAAATGGATCCCTTCCTGGAAAGCTATAAACTACCAAGACTGAGACAGGAAGAAATTGATAATCTAAATAGACTGATTAATAGTGAAGAGATTGAAGCAGTGATCAAAAACCTCCCCAAAAACAAGAGTCCAGGGCCGGATGGATTTCCTAGGGATTTCTAACAAACATTCAAAGAAGAAATAGTACCTATTCTCCTGAAGCTGTTTCAAAAAATAGAAACAGGAGGAAAACTACCAAACTCATTCTATGAGGCCAATATTACCTTGATCCCCAAACCAGGCAAAGACCCCATCAAAAAGGAGAATTACAGACCAATATCCCTGATGAATATGTATGCCAAAATACTCAACAAGATCCTAGCTAATAGGATCCAACAGTACATTGAAAGGATTATCCATCATGACCAAGTGGGATTCATCCCTGGGATGCAAGGGTGGTTCAACATTTGCAAATCAATCAGTGTGATAGAACACAATAAAAGAGAAATGAATGATATGATCCTTTCAATTGATGCAGAAAAAGCATTTGACAAAATACAGCATCCTTTCCTGATTAAACCCTTCAGAGTGTAGGGATAGAGGGTACATTCCTCAATTTCATAAAAACCATCTATGAAAAGCCTACAGCGAATATCATTCTCAATGGGGAAAGCTGAGAGCCCTTCCCATAAGATCAGGAACACAACAAGGATGCCCACTCTCACCGTTATTATTCAACATAGTACTAGAAGCCCTAGCAACAGCAATCAGACAACAAAAAAAGAATAAAAGGTATTCAAATTGGCAAAGAACAAGTCAAACTCTCTCTTTGCAGATGACATGATATCTTATCTGGAAAACCCAAAAGACTCCATCCCCACATTACTAGAACCCATACAACAATTCAGTAATGTGGCAGGATACAAAATCAATGCTCAGAAATCAGTTGCATTTCTATACATGAACAATGAGACTGAAGAAAGAGAAATTAGGGAATTGATTCCATTTACAATAGCACCAAAAACCATAAGGTATCTCAGAATAAACTTAACCAGAGAGGTAAAGGACCTATACTCTAGAAACTACAGAACATTGATGAAGGACATTGAAGAAGACACGAAAAATGGAAAAGCATTCCATGCTCATGGATCAGAAGAATAAACATAGTTAAAATGTCTATACTACCCAGAGCAATCTACACTTTCAACATCATCCCGATCAAAATACCAATGACATTTTTCAAAGAGCTGGAACAAACAATCCTAAAATTTGTGTGAACCAGAAAAGACCCCAAAACGACAAAGAAATGTTGAAAAAGAAAAACAAAGCTGGAGGCATGATGCTTCCTTATGTTAAGCTATACTACAAAGCTGTGATCACCAAGACAGCATGGTACTGGCACAAAAATAGACACATAGACCAATGGAACAGAATACAGACTCCAGAAATGGACCCTCAACTCTATGGTCAACTAATCTTTGACAAAGCAGGATAAAACATCCAGTGAAAAAAAGACAGTCTCTTCAATAAATGGTACTGGGAAAATTGGACAGCTATATGCAAAAGAATGAAACTTGACCACTCTCTCACACCATACACAAAGATAAACTCCAAATGGATGAAAGACCTCGATGTGAGACAGGAATCCATCAAAATCCAAGAGGAGAACATAGGCAGCGACCTCTATGACATCGGCCAAAGCAACCTTTTTCATGACACATCTCCAAAAGCAAGAGAAACAAAAGATAAAATGAACCTGTGGGACTTCATCAAGATAAAAAGTTTCTACACAGCAAAGGAAACAGTCATCAAAACAAAGAGGCAACCCACGGAATGGGAGAAGATATTTGCAAATGACACTACAGATAAAAGACTGGTATCCAAGAGCTACAAAGAACTCAAACTCAATACACGAGAAACAAACAATCAAATTAAAAAATCGGCAGAAGATATGAATAGACACTTTTCCAATGAAGACATACAAATGGCTAACAGACACATGAAAAAATGTTCAAAATCATTAGCCATCAGGGAAATTCCAATCAAAACCACATTGAGATACCACCTTATGCCAGTCAGAATGGCAGAAATTGACGAGGCAAGAAACAACAAATGTTGGACAGGATGTGGAGAAAGGGCAACCCTCTTAACACTGTTGGTGGGAATGCAAGTTGGTACAGTCACTTTGGAAAACAGTGTGGAGGTCCCTCAAAAGTTAAAAATAGAGTTACCCTATGACCCACCAATTGCACTACTGGGTATTTACCCCAATGATACAGATGAAGTGAAGAGAAGGGCCATATGCACCCCAATGTTCATAGCAGCATTGTCCACATTGCTAAACTCCGGAAGGAGCCGAGATGCCCTTCAACAGATGAATGGATAAAGAAGATGTGGTCCATATATGAAATGCAATATTACTCAGCCATCAGAAAAAATGATTACCCAACATTTGCAGCAACATGGACGGGACTGGAGATTATGCTAAGTGAAATAAGTCAAGCAGAGAAAGACAATTATCATATGGTTTCACTCATTTGTGGAACATAAGGAATAGCAGGGAGCTCTGTAGGAGAAGGAAGGGAAGAATGAAGAGGGGTAAACAGAAGGGGGAATGAACCACGAGAGACTATGGACTCTGGGAAACAAACTGAGGGTTTCAGAGGGGAGGTGGTTGGGGGATCGGGCTAGCCCAGTGACAGGTATTAAGGAGGGCACGTATTGCATGGAGCACTGGGTGTTATACGTAATGACTCATAGAACACTACATCAAAAACTAATGATGTACTGTATGGTGACTAACATAACATAATAAATTAAAAAAAAAGAATCAGTGATACTGAACATAGAATAGAAATTATCTAATATGAACAAAGAGAAAATAGACTAAAAAGTTATATAATTATATACAGAACCCAGGTACTTGTGGGACTATAGTAGAGATCTAACATCTGTGTTACTGAAGCAACAGAAAGAGAAAAAAAGGGCAGTATTGGAAAAGTATTCAAAGAATTAATGACATAACTGCAAATTTAGCAAGACCTAAGACTACATTTTCAAGAAGCAGAGCAAGCCTCAAAACCCAAGATAAACCAAAAGAAATCCGTACTAAGACACATTATAATCAAACTTCTAAAAACTAAAGACAAAGAAAAAGCTTAAAAGCAGTGAGAGAAATGAGAAATAGAGGAAATACTTCCTTATTTTAAGAGACCAGCAGCACTCTGATGCCAAAGCCAAAGACACAAGAAAACTGTAGGCCAGTATCTCTGATGAACATTAAGTGTAAATTTTTTTAACAAAATACTATCAAATCAAATAAACAACATATTGAAGATATTATACACCATGGCCAGGTAAGATTTATCCCTCGGATGCACGCTTGGTTTAATATCTGCAAAATCAGGGGCGCCTGGATGGCTCAGTCATTGGGTGTCTGCCTTCAGCTCAGGGCATGATCCCAGAGTCCTGGGATCGAGCCCCACATCAGGCTCCTCTGCTGGGAGCCTGCTTCTTCCTCTCCCACTCCCCCTGCTTATGTTCCCTCTCTCTCTGGCTGTCTCTCTGTCAAATAAATAAATAAAATCTTTAAAAAAAAAATCTGCAAAATCAATGTAAGACACCACATTAACAGAATGAAAGATAAAAACCATGTGATTATCTCAACGATGCAGAAAAAAGCATCTGACAAAATTCAACACCCATTTATAAAAATAATTTTCAAAAAATAGAAACAGAAGAAAACTTACTGAACACAGTAAAGAACATTTGTCAAAAGTTCACAGTTAACAGCATGATCAATGGTGAAAAAAAACTGAAAGCTTTTCCTATAAGATCTGATACAAGGCAAGGATTCCTACTTCTGCTACTTCTACCCAATATAGTACTATAAATCTTAAATGAGCAATCAGACGAGAAAAAGAAGTAAAATGCACCTAAATCAGAAAAGAAGTAAAATTATTTCAATTTGTAGATAACATGATCCTATTTGTAGAAAACCCTAAGCACACTATAAAAAATATTTTAGAACTAATAAATGCAAAGAAGTTGTAAGATACAAAATAAACATACAAAAATCACTTGTATTTCTTTACACCAACAATGATCTATCCAAAAAGGAAATCAAGAAAACAATCCCACTTATGACAGTATCAAAAAGAATAAAATACTTGGAAATAATTGTAACCAAGGAGAAAGATCTACACTGAAAACAATAAAATACTGTTGAAAAAATTGAAGACACAAACAAATGGACAGATACCCTAGACTGGATGTTCCTAGATTGGAAGAATAATGTTACCATGCCCATTCCACTCAAAGTGATAATATAGCTTCAGTGCAATTCCTATAAAAATTTCAATGGCATTTCATAGAAATAGAAAAACAATTCTAATATTTGTATGGAACCACACAAGACCCTAAATAATCAGAGCAATCTTGAAGGAGAACAGAAATAAAGGCATCACAATTCCTGATTACAAATTATGTTAAAAGGCTAATCAAAATAATATGGCACTGGCATAAAAATAGACAGATGAATGGAACAGAGAGCCCAGAAATAAGTTCAAGCATATTCAGCAACTAATTTCTGACAAAAGCACATGATATGGAAAGGATAGTCTCTTCAATAAATGGTGCTAGAGAAACTGGAGAACCGTATGCAAAATAATGAAATTGGACTCTTATGCCATACACAAAAGTCAAATTGGGTTAAAGACATACATAAGAACTGAGGCCATAAAACTCCTAAAAGAAAATATAGGGAAAAAGCTCCTTGACATTGGCCTTGACAATTATTTTTTAGACACCAAAAGAACAATTAAGAAAAGCAAGAGAGATTTCAGGTGCTTTCGTCACACACACACACACACACACACACACACACACACACTCTCTCTCTCTCTCTCTCTCTCACACACACACACACACACACACACACACACAAATAACTATGTAAGAAGATCATGCTAATTAGCTTGACTATAGCAATTATTTCATTCATTTCACTTATATATAATATATATAAAATTATCATGCTGTACACTTAAAATATAATTTTTATTTCAAAAATAATGAAAAGAAAACTGGTTTCTTAAGTTATTGGAAAAATTTTAATGTTCAGGCAATGTGATTGAATCTTTTCTTACAGCTATAAAACCTATGAAATTTAAGTACATATGTAGTATATCTGATCAAATTTAACTTTCCAATTCCATGTGTCACAGTTGTGAAATATTTACTGGATTTTGAAGGTCCTTATGAAGAAAATGATATCATATACCTTATTTGTTTCTGATGTGGATTATATTTTAAAATGATAATAGTCTGAATTTCGTGGATTAACTAAAAATGTTTTAAAATGGGCGGAAAAACCCTAACCATATCATTATCACATTAAGGCAAGCGGTCTAACCATCTCCAAATAAAAGGCAGAGATTGTCAGACTGGATAAAAGAGAAAGAACAAACTATAAGAAATCCTCTTTTAATATAAAGACACATATAGGTTAAGGGTATAAGAATGTATAAAGTTATAACAAGATAAAAATAATCCAATAGAGTCTCAGTTATCAACTCAGTAAATCAGAGCTAAGAATATTATCAGGGATAATGAAAGTCATTTTATAATGATAAAGGGGTCAGTTCATCAAAAGAAGATAACAATACTAAGTATTTATACATCCAGCAGCAGAGCATTGAAATTCAGGAAGCACAAACCAGAACTGCAAGGAGAAGAAAAACAAATCTGGAATTATAGTTGGAGACTTCAACACCCCTCTCTCAGTAAATAACCGAACAAGTGGACAGAAAAACCCTTTACGAACATACAAGATTTCAACAAAATTTTCGACCAACTAGATCTCACTGACATTTATAGAATGCTCTACCCACAAAAAACAGTACACATTCTTTTCAAGTGCATACAGAACATTTAACATTATAGACCACATACTACACCATAAAAAAGTCTCAAATGTAGAATGATCCATTTTTACAAAACGTGTTTTTTGACTACAGTGTAATTAAATTTGAAATCAATAACAGAAAGACATCTGGAAAACCCCTAAATATTTGGAGACTAAATAACACATTTCTACATAACGCATGTGGCAAAGAAGAAATCACAAAGGAAATTAGAAGCTATTTTGAGCTAAATGAAAATAAAAACAGAACATATTAATTTGTGGGATGTTGCTAAGTACTATTTACTGGGAAATTTCTAGCACGAAGTGCCTACATAAAAAAGAAAAAAATTTCAAATCAATTACCTTAATTTTTTATCTTAAAATACTAAAAAACAGAAACACAAAATCAAATTAAACCCAAAGTCAGCAGAAAAAAAAGGAAATAAAGAAATCAATGCAACTGAAAATGAAAAAAGAAAAATCAATGAAACTAAAATCTGGTTTATTGAAAATATCAGTAAAAATGATCATCTCAGTAGACTAATCAGGAAATAAAAATATCAGGAAAAAGAGAGGTGACATAACTACAGATACTATAGATACTAAAAGAATAATAAGGGAATATTAGTATAACATAAGGACAGAAAGCAAAGCAGATCAACAGTTGCCAGAGGATAGGAATATAGGGCAGAGTAGGTGCAAAAGGAAGGGATCACAAAGGTGAAAGAAGAAACTTTTAGGGGTGATAAGGACACAATCTTGATTGTGGTGATGATGTTACAGCTGCATACATATCAAATTATCAAATGAAATGCTTGAAATATGTGCAGCTTGTTGTATGTAAACTACCTTGATAAATCTGTTAAAATGCAGGAGATAAATCATGCCAAATTATAACAAATTTCAGAAACGTAACAAAGATTTTTTTAAAAATATAAATAGTAATGGTTAATGAAGTCTTCATAGAGGAAGTGAAACCTGTCTCAGCTATTATTAATCCTCTCTTCTACTCATAAACTTATTAACTGTTGGCCAGAAATGAACCACAGATCCATACAGTTGTAGGACTATCAGTTTTTCTTTAATCTGTCACTAATTATTACCATTAGTTTCTCTACAACTAGCTATTTCACATACAAAGATAGATTTCACATTTACTTTTGGTTGTTTTTTATTTGCTTGCCTTGTTTTAAAAAATGCGAATATCTGGCAATGCTAGACACAGTTTCCCTCAGGAAAATACCTTTTTCACTTTTCTAAGAAGTTCATACTGGCCAGTTCTACAGTGAACACTGGACCTCTTTCACGGGTATACGTTGCCATCTACCATCACAGTCATGCTGTTATTTTTCTGAAAGAGGAAAAAGAAATGTTTTTTCCAGCTTCACTCACTTATGTTCCCTGTTGTGGTTCTGGGGCATTTTACTTTGAACCCTTCCTATCAACTGTTATAAGAATCTTAATTGATTAAAACTGTGGTTTTATGTGGTCCTCTTAGGGTAGTACCCACAACAACAAGCTTAAGATACTCAAACAGTAACATTCCTGAGCTACTGCTACCCTGGGAGCGTTCAAAGCGGTGCGCTTAGAGGTGTACCCATACAGCTCCATAGGAGGCATGCTTTCTGCTTTGGGGCTCCAAAGAAATCCCTCTACCTTGAGAAAAAGAGCAAAAATAAAGCTTTCCCTTTGCCCCTCTGTGACAGAGAACAGAGTCAGCAGAGAAAATTCTTCTCTGTGGTTAACAAGTAAAGAGCAGGAAGTCAGTATTTTACAAAACATACTGCAGGGAAGAAAGCTTTTAGAGAAAACAGGAGTCAGTGCAAACATTGGCAAGCACAATAATCAATACTCATTGCAAAATATAATTTGGCTCCAGAAGGGACAACTGTAAGCTTGGGAGATACAGAATGTCAGAATTTTCAAGAATTGAGACAGCAAATGAATAAAAGACCTTTGATCAGTGTGGGGTTAGAATCCTTCCTTAAAAATAAGTAATATTTCTGGGGTGGCTCAGTCGGTTCAGAGTCTGCCTTCAGCTCAGTTCATGGTCTCAGGGTCCTGTGATCAAGCCCCATGTCAGGTTCCCTGCTCAGCAGAAAGTCTGCTTCTGCCTCTTCCTCTCCCACTGCCCCAACCCAGCTTGTGCTCTCTCACTCTGTCAAATAAATGCGATCTTAAAAAATAATAAAAATAAAATAAAAATAAAAATAATATTTCTACGAGCTAGGCATTATGCTAAGAACTCTTTTGTGTAGGTACAGTTTCTTTGTTATACATCTGAAGAAACCGAGGCATAAAAGGGCAAAGAAATAATTATGCCAATACACAAACTCCAATCTGTGTGATCCCAGATCTCTTGTCCTTACCCATTTCACTATACTGCCTTTCTGTTCCCTTCATGTAAAGAAACTGAATATTGAAACAAGAGCTCTAAGTATACTGCTTAATCTTTGTTTTTATGTGTGTACAGATGCTTACATTGATGCATATGTATCAACTCTTTTTACTCGTTCTAGAAACAACTGATCTTCTCTGGGCAGAAGCCATTACAAATGATTCCTGGGCCAGTATAAAAACAGCTGAGGACAAGTAGATGCAAAGTTGTCAAATGTCCCTGGAATCTAGGGGCATTCAGTAATTGATTTGTTTATGGTTCTGTATCGGGACACAAACACCATTTACACTCTTGAATTCCCTTAACTTCCTTCTTCTTCCTTCCATACAAACCACACTGGACTTGGATGAAACATCACACCATGGGTTATAGCATCTGGCTTTCTGATTTAACTGGGAAGGGCAGGGACTTTCTCCCGGGGCGGGGGGGGGGGGGTAGAAAATGTTGACCACAGGAAATGAGAGGGGATTTTCTCTCCTGATGACTATTCCAAGCTGCACTTTCTCCTTACATTCTGAAGTTCTGACTGCCAAGCAAATACGCACAGCAAGCGCCCTGCTGCCTCTCTCTCCAGCTCACTGTTAAACAGTAGCAGGCAGTAATGAGGAACATCTTCCTTTTATTGACTCTACTTTCCTTACTGTCCGTACTCTAGACTTGACTTCCCAAAGACCTATCAGTACTTTCATCCTTACTTCAGACTCCATTTTCTAGAGGACCTATGCTAAGAAAATTAATACTAGAAGTGATGACATAAAACCAAACCTTGGGAGAGTATTTTGGAACTGGATTGCTCACTTGTTTGAAAACAATCGTTTGTGATAAGGAGGATGTACCAGTAGCTATGTATACACTGCCGCCTCCACTCACACAGCACTACCTCTATCTGATTCTGTTCAATCCAGTTTGTGAGGTAGTGTTGAGCCTCTCCAATCTCACCAAAACATACCGTGCCAATGGAACTTACTTTGTCCAGATTGTGGATCAGATAATGGTTTACAAATTGTATGTCAGTCTGAAATGGAAGAAGATGACCAGGCAGACCCTGCAGCTCTTAGTGGTCAGCAGTCTTCACTCATTGAGAGCTCGGGGCTGAAGCAGTATCTGATTTTTCTGGCCCATCTCTCCATTTCCATTTAATTGACATCTATCAGGGGATTGCTCCTAGACGTATCTTTTCTATCATGACTACTCCTTTTTTTCTTTGCTGAGAATACAAGTATAAGTATTCTGCTTATTGTGGGTATACGTATAACTTGACACCTCTTTCCAACTAATAAGACAAATAAAAGGCCATATGAATCTTGTTTGCCAAGATGTGGTCTGCAATGAATATTGAAATTAAAGTTGCTTTTATGGCCATTCATCACTGAACCTTACCATCTGAATGGACACGGATATTAGATATAAAAAATTATTATAAGTTTATTCCTCAAATGGCAGCCCAATTCTTAAATTTCTAAAATCTATTTATAATGGCCCACATTAGGGTCAAGAATTCTAATTCACAAATAAAGAGCTGTCTCAATCTCAGACTGATCATAATTAGCAAAATCTAATGGAATTCATTTCCCAGAATTATCTTGATGGAAATCAACTTCTCTATATTCCCTACACTGCCATCTGTAATAATAATGAGTTAGTAAAATACAAGAAAGATAAAACCAGAGTATTCAAAGGTACGCTATTGTCAGCATCATCTTCTACCCATTATCAAATTTCAGAAAGATCTGCAGGTCTTAAAAGCAGCATCCTCCTTCTTAGATACAACCAGCCCTTCTTTTCACAATTCTGAGGTAAGTCATCAAATCTTTTAGTGTTCAAGTTATAATGCTCAAAGCTCCTTTAGCAGTCACTACCCTCAAATTGTTCGTAATCTCCGTTAAGTCAAGTCCAATCAGTGGCGGTGTATATTTTTCAGGCAACAAATGTTTAGATAATAACAACCCTTTATTTCACAGAAATGTGGATCATCAATACCTATCTAGAGACATCTTAAACCTATACACCGTAAAGAAGCTAGCACCTGTAACAGCTTTGCTGTTTAGTATCCTACTGAAAACATGCTATTTACATAAAATAATACTTCAAGAAAATCTATATCTCCGAATTAATATTAGTAAACCTAAGATTAATAAATTGTATGAGGCAGTTTTGTTGGTAGTAATGGCAGGGGATTTTGGTTTGTTTCTTTGTCCTCACTAGCTACTGGTTATCTGCAAAAAATCACCTAAATCTAGCACTTGCCACTGGTTCCCCAGTAGAGTCCAAGGTATCGTGAATTCAGAATACAAGGTGTTCACTCACTTCAGTGCAATTTTATTTTGCCTGATTCTTTTTCCTGCATCACCCCCAATAAGGAAAATATATTACATATCTATCATAATGCATATAAATATCATAATGCATACACACACACACACATAAATACACCATAGGATGTGTGTGTGTGCATTCCATAGATTTTTCCTTCCACTCTGAATATATTGAGGAGGCTCCTAAATCAGGTTTTAGGCTTTGATACAGGGAATACTCAAGGTACCACACTTCATGAAAGAGAAATAGAAAATAGTGACTAGCCTATCTGTTCTCTTTTGTATCAGTACGCAGAATGTGAAAAAGAAGAACATCCAGTTATTGGTACTGTTGCTGACAATGTTGAACCAGAACTAAAAAAATATTGGAATTCATTGCAATCAGAAGTGTCTACTTTTCTGAACTCTTTCCAAATCTGGACATATACGTGTGGCAATATCTATCAACTGAACATTGGTATTATCCATTAAGGAAATTCCAATTAAGTGACATCATTACCTAGATATGGTTAGATTTCAGAACCTTAACAGAAAGAAAGTGGGGAGAGGGGCGGGGAGAGTGAAAGAAAAAGAGCAAAAGGGAGAGAAAGAGAAAAAGAGAGAGAAGGGGAGAAGGGATGTGGGATGCAGGGGGGGGGGGGGGGAGAAAGAAAGGAAAACAAAATAGCGCCAAAGAACTAACACTGCTCTCTGAGCCCACAGTTTCCTCCATCACCATATGCTTCACTGCTGAGTCCATGACAGCCAATCATGGTGGCATACCTCGAGTATCTCCCCTAGGCTATCTGAAGACATTTAACATTACTATTGAAACTTCTATCTGTTTTGACGTATTCCCATCGACACTAGTAGGTTTGAACCTTGGCCAGTGTCATTTCCATGTGCCCTTCTAGGGAATATTGTTTTACCCTCTCTTACCCTACCTTCAGCTTCTGCCTCCCTGGATCAGCTTTAATAACTAAAAGAAGTTGAGAGGAGATGGAGAGCAATCATACTCTAGATAGAGCAATTCACTTAGAAAAGCTTGAACTTGAAACTGTTCCAAAAAATATTTGAACTTACTTCCAGATTCCATAGATTTTCACGTTGTAAAGGCACCTCTTCCCCTAGCATTCTGGAACGTGATAGAAAAAGAAGAGAAAAGAAAAGAAAACAAAGAAAAGAAAAGAAAAAGCGAAAGTACAAACTGCCCTTTAGTTCTCTACTCACCAAAACGCCCACTTGAAAGTATTTATACGTTCTGCCCGTCACTTACTTGTTCTGTTTTGGTTTGGTCTGGAACGCTCAAGTACAGAGTTTTCAGGCTTGATACTTCTGTATCTAGCAACAATTCAGTAAAACACCTGGGTCACGGTTCAAAAGGTCCCTGACCTGATGCTGGGGTAGGATTTTCTGAAAATAATCCCACCTTTTGATAATGGTTTCTTCCAGTAAAAGAGAAAATAAGTATCTTGATGTTGAGATACACTCATCAGGCTGACAAAGTACTGTTTTAATCCTCCAGGTTACCACCCATCAGGCTCGCGCGTGCGCATGCGCGCTCTCTCTCTCTGGTTCTTTTTTTTTTTTTTTTTTTTTAAAGGATGCATCAGGAAGAAAACCTGATCACTTTTATTGGATGCCAGACTAGTTCCCAAAAAACTCTCTGTCCACAGGCTAGCACACAAAGTAGATAATGGCATAAAAACCACACCCTTTGTACAGCCCTCCATAGCACCCACATCTACTAGGATTTTAATGAAGTTTTTCACATCCCATAGATGCTATTTCCAGGTAGTCATTATCCTATCACCAAAAATATGAGCATCAGGTCAGCATTTATTCCCATGCATTATTCCTCTACCAACCTGGTGCTTAAGAAACAGGAGAGACTTAACTCTAGCTTAGAGGTACTATTTTGCCTATGAAGTAATTCAGGTTTCACTCAGGATTTACTACACTGAAAGGTGAACAGATGTATAAATCACCTATGAAAAAGATGGAAAGAGACCAAGAGAGACAGGGCTGACAGATTTTACACGACTAATGGCAAGGTTATATCTCTGTATCATGGAAGGGCCCCCACATTAGCGGGGATGATGCTGAGTCAGCTCATAGACAATTTCCTAGCCAACGCTGTAGTTAGGGTAACACTTTCTTTTCATGCCACCATGTATAGGTGAGTTTACTTTCTCTATGCATTTTCTAAATAAGATGTAAGACTGAATTTGGTATCAAATCATCATTCCCCTGGCGTTATGATGATAAGCTCTGACATCCCCATAGAATCTGCCCATATGTATTCCTTCTCTTCTACCACAGACACTGTGGTGCTCCATTCTGACAATGGGTTTTCAAGTCATCCTTACCCAGCAGTTACTTGAGAATTTTCTAATGCCACACTGACTATCAGTTCTCATTCTAGTAACCCACTGAGACTTACTTGCTTTTGTCAGGCCCCTAACCTAATATCAGCAAGTCTGACTCTGAACCCTGGCCCAGACAGTAACTATCATCTGGGAAAAAAACTGTCTCACATGATCATGTTAGTCTCCTTTAATGATAGGTACCAACAGCTATGTGCAGGTGTGGTGGTGAATTTCATGTGTCAGTTTGCACTAAGGGATGCCCAGATACCTGATAAAACATTACTTCTAGGTGTGTTTGTGAGGGTGTTTCCAGAAGAGATTAACATTTGAATTGGTTGAATGAGCAAAGAGGGTTATCCTCACTAATTTGGATGGGCACTATCCAATCCATGGAGATCCTGAATAGAACAAAAAGGCAGAGAAAGGGAAAATTTGTTCTCTGCTTGAGCTAGGACATTATCTTCTCCTTCGCCTTTGACATTGGAACTCTGGGTTCTTAAGCCTTTGAGACTAGACTAGAATTACATCACAGACTTGTGATGTCTCCAGCTTGCAGAAGACAGATCATAGGACTTTCAGGTCTCCATAATCATGTGAGCCAATCTCTCATAATAAGTCCCTTTATGTCTATATGTATACCTCATTGGTTGCCTTTCTCTGAAGAACCCTGACTAATATAGGAAGTAAGTGTTCAACAATCAGCAATCAGTTCTACCAGGGGTGGGGGGGGGGGGGCATCATGAACTGTAGTTTATAAAAATTTCTGTAAATACTCCTACCATGGCCAGTTTCAAGCTACCAATATATCATTACTAAATGCAGAGTTGGAAGAAATGCACGCTATCTGCTGGCATGAGCAGGCAGAACCAGCTCCAGCATACTTATCTCAATTATCCATGATTCTTTTCTTCCTATTCCATTTCTTCATCCTGGAAACTTTTTGCCAATTATTTTATCTCAACTATAAATATGACTATCTTGTAGATTGTGGAATCCACTCCACTACCTACAGAATGCCTGTGTAAATAAACTTCCCTATTTAAGCAGACCATCCACATCACCCCCCGCCCCCAAGTATCACTGTATGCTCAACCCAAGCCCCAAACTTAGAGGCTTAGTGCCAGACCCTGATCTTGGTTATCCCACCAACATATCACCAAAGGTTCCTGAAAAATAACAGGAAAAAAATCAAGAATGCTAGAATATATTCAATCTTTTCATATTTTGGGCCAATTCAAATTAAGTTGATTACTTGCTACCACTTACTTGTTTCATACTAGTAGAGTGAAAATAAATGATTTCATGTTATTAAACTATCAGAAACTCATAGGAAAGAGGTTAAATGGTCTCAATTTTTTTTTCTGGACAACATGTCATTAAATAGTCTAGCAGGTGGTCATATTTCTTGGTTTGCAGTGAGTAGCCTAATTGAGGTCTCCCCTGTTCTTGCGTAATTTGTCACTGACCGTCTCTTAATACGCTGAGCTATTGAATTTCTTCTTTCTAATATTATCTAAATTAAAAGAAAATTGACAATGATAGAACATGTAACTGGCCAGCTAACAGGTTTAGTGGAACTTTAAATCAACTAATTAAACAGATGGAAGCCATCTGGTAAAGCAAAACTATACTAGAGAAAAATGGTTCCATTTCCCAACTCAGATCTGTGTTTCAATCCCTATCTCTGCCAATATCAGTTGTGTAATATGGAACAGGTTACTAAACATCTGTTGCCAGAGGCTGCTAGCTGATCATCATAACTACTTTTACTTCTCCTAGGTTCCTGGCTACACGATTGTCTCTCAACCTTTCCTACAGTAAGTCGTTGCCCTCTAACCAGTCTTTGCCAATGGAACGTAAACAGAAAAGCAATGGATGCTACTTTGGGGCGATTTTAAGAATCCAATATTTCTCCTTCATTCCCTTTCTGAAATACAAACTGGATGCAAATGACAATAAATACTCTAAGGAATGGTGGCGCAACAAACTGAAAGGAGTCCCATTCCTTGAATCACCAGTAGGGTCTCCTGCTGGCAGGAGCCATCTCTGACTTTTACTTACGTGCACGGTCTTTGAACTTCAGCCAGCCTATTTGTTACTTCAGTAACAAACCTTAATGAACACAACATCTCTTTAAATGAAAGTTTAATAATACTGCCTGCCTTAATTAACGTTCTCTTGGTTGGGAGTAGTAAAACTTCACTCAACGTAGTCTAAGCTAAATGGAGAAATTTTCCATAATGAAGTGGCAGTCTAGAAAATACAGCTGGGCCTCAATAGACAACAGAGACAAACAAGAAAACCATCTAAAACCTAAGAAGTCACTTTTTAAATCTCTAACACACGCACACACACCTCTCTGGCCCAATAATCTCTGGCAACTATTTTTTTCTGTACATTTTCATTATTCTATCTTTCCTTTCTATGTAAATGTCATTCCACAATTTCTAATGTTCAAGAAAGTAAAATCTCTCAATTGCAATTCCAAATCAAGAGGATATAATCTATTTAAGCCATTTTAAGTTAAGTGTTCACCTTTGGTCCTCTTGGGCCAAAGGGATGGGACCACAAAATACTAACATCATTGCCAAAGGCCCATTCCTCTGTGTGAGTAAGGAGGTGTGGTTCTCAAAGATAAGAGGTTTGGGTTAAATAGATTAGTCAAAATGGGCCAAGTACATTATCTCATGAATTATAAAAATTAAAGGAAATGCTCATAAAATCCTTAGCAAAGTTCCTAACATACAGCAAAGATCCATGTTACTTGTTGTTCTTATAATCATTATTAGATACTATACTAATTTTCTCTTACCATAACAAATTATCACAGACTTAAGAACCTAAATAACATCCATTTATTATCTCACAGTTTCCCATGGGTCAGAAGTATGAGCACAGTGTGGCTCAGCTTCTCCCTATGGTCCAGGTCTCAAGAATCAAAACAAAAACAGTGTCAGGGCTGTATTCCTGTCTAAAGGGACACCTTGGAAGCACTTCATAGTTCATTTAGATTGTTAGCAGAATTCAGTTCTTTGCACTTTTAGGAAAAAGGTCCCTGTTTTCTTGCTGAGTACTAGCTATGGGTTGTCTTTATCTCCTGGAGTTCTCTCTCTGGTTCTTGTGGTTGGTCCCCTCTGTCTCAGAACCAGCAATGGTACATCAAATCCTTATTGGAATCTCTCTGCCTTACTCTGCAGCATCTTCCCTGCCTTCTCTACCACAGCTCTGTCTCAAGCCAGAGAAAACTACCTGTTTTCAAGGCTCCTGTGATTAAGTTGGACTCACCCAGATAATTTAGAATAATCTCCCTATATTAAGGTATGTAACCTTAATTACATTGGCAAAGTCCCTTCTGAAATGAAACATAACACCTTCACTGGTTCCAGTGATCAGGGCATGGGCATTGCAGGGTGTTACTCTGCCTACCACAAACAGATATTAAATATTACTACTCCAGGCTTGTCTAATTTAGAAAACGTGACAAATATACATAACATAAATATCACTTACTTTTAAGTAGTTCTGAAGAAACTTTGAAGCATGCCATGGTTTGAACACAGCAATTATACACACAATTTGCATTTGCCTTTACATATAAAGTACTTTGTATACATACATTTTAAATTTATTTTTTCTTAGTATATACCCCCTTCAATCTAGTCATTCCACAAATACTTATTTTTTGTTTTCACAATTTCAGGTGCTGAGGTTACAGTACTAATCAGTATGGTTCAGGGTCCTATGCCATTGGCAACAAGCAATAAACAAGTTAGCACATGAAAAATCAAGGTTATTTCAAACGTATGTTAAAATAGGGTCATGTGCTAAAGTCCAAATGACTGGATGGGCTGCAGGTTGCCTCATTTTAGACTGGCTTATCCGTCTAAAGGAGGTCTAAGGAAGTAGGATTTGGGCTTTTCAGGAAAAGGTACAGTAGCAGAATGCAGTCCAGATTTGTGACGCCTCTAGCTTTGCTTTTCTTTTTCAATATTGCTTTGGCTATTCAGGGCCTTTTGTGGTTCCATACAAATTTTAGGATTGTTTGCTCCAGCTCTGTGAAAAATGCTGTTGGTATTTTAATAAGGATTGCATTAAATGCATAGATTGCTTTGGGTAGTATAGACATTTTAATAATATTTGTTCTTCCAATCCATGAGCATGGAAGGTCTTTCCATTTCTTTGTGTCATCTTTAATTTCTTTCATCAGTGTTTCATAGTTTTCAGAGTATAGGTCTTTCACCTGTTTGTATTAGGTTTATTCCTAGGTATCTTATTATTTTTGGTGCAATTATAAATGGGATTGATTCCTTAATTTCTTTCTGTTGTTTCATTAAATGTCCACTGACTGATGAATGGGTAAAGATGTGGCAATACATACAATGAAATATTACTCAGCCTTAAAAAAAAGAATGAAATCTTGCCATTTGCAATGACATGGATGTAGCTAGAGAGTATTAAGCTAAGTGAAATCAATCAGTCAGATAAAGACAAATATTATATGATTTTGCTCATATGTGGAATTTAAGAAACAAAAGAGCAAAGGGGGAAAAAGAGAAAGAGGCAAACCAAGAAACAGACTCTTAACACTAGAGAACAAATTGATGGTTACCAGAGAGGAGATGGGTGGGGGGAATGGGTGAAATAGGTGATGAGGATTAAGGAGTGCATTTGTGTGATGACCACTGGGTGTTGTATGGAGGTGCTGAATTATAGTATTATAGTAACACACTATAGTAACATATTAGTATTATATTGTATGTTAACTAAACGGAATTTAAATAAAAACTTAAAAGTATCTGTGGGAGTAAGAATTGGTTTGGAATGTTCTGGCAACCAGTTTGAGGAAAAAGCGACCAGTGGGGAAAAAGATACTGGATGAGTTCAGAGAGTGGGCAGAGGCCAGATCATCTGACTTTTAAAGTCTAATTGTCAATATAAGTACTTGAAAATCACAATCTGATTTTAAAACTATAAAGCATACAAATGGTCAGTTCAAACTGAACTTCACCAAATTGGTCTGTCTGGGTACAATATTTTTCATTGAACATAAAATTGTAATTAAAGAGAAAGTTATGGGGCGCGTGGGTGGCACAGCGGTTAAGCGTCTGCCTTTGGCTCAGGGCGTGATCCCAGTGTTGTGGGATCGAGCCCCACATCAGGCTCCTCTGCTATGAGCCTGCTTCTTCCTCTCCCACTCCCCCTGCTTGTGTTCCCTCTCTCACTGGCTGTCTCTATCTCTGTCAAATAAATAAATAAAATCTTTAAAAAAAAAATAAAGAGCAAGTTATAATGGATAATTCACCCAGATGTTCCCAAGTTCATAGTCCAATACACTCTATCTTCCCCTATGAGTATAAATAGAACACATATTCTTTCACAAAAAGATGCCTATGTCCAATCATGGGAGAACCTTGGATCCTTCCTTTTCTTCATGCCCTTTCCTGAGAACCATTAGAGTCTGTGTTTCTTCAAGTCAGTTCGTTCTAATTTACTGCATCTGCTAAATTTTAATCTCACTTATGTCTGTCCTCTGCTTTTATTTCCTCCCAATGCACTCCTAACATCCTCCCCCCCAACAGTCACACATAACTGTAGTAGACTGGTTATTTGCAGGAGAGAAACATGAGTTATACAGCAACTATTTCAAACTTAATGATGGCTTTCCCTCTTCCAAAGGACACTGGCCATTCCCACCTGGGAGGAGAGGTGTTCGTACTGTCCTCTTTGCCTTCAAAAATGTTGTACATTCTCTGGCTCCTTTATTCCTCTTCTATTACTTTAGCCCTTCTCTCAGGATTGTCACAGAAAACTCCCAATCAACTGTCCCCATAGCTGCCATATCACAAGAGTACCTCAAGGTTTTTTTTCTTAAATAATATTTCTGTCCTTAATAGGAATTCTCCTGTTGGATTAAACTTTTCTCCTTGCCTTATAAGCCGTGAAGACTTTTTTGAATGACACAGCTAATTTATTTTTCCTTTAGGCAGTAACTCTTTACATTAGGACATGCATATCATACACATACTCATGGAAAATGTGCTTTATAAATGCAAAATAATTTTTATTCATGATTTCTTATGATGTACTTGAATTCATCCATGAAATGATCTGTTGCTGATAGAGTGAGAAATACTTAAAATCTTTAAAAGGAGAAAAAAAAGATCTAGTTAAAATGTATAAAAACCTTACTTTATGCAGCAACTTAAAAATGGCCTGTTAAAAAGGCTGTATTCAAATTTGTAGTGAATTGAGATCGAAATTCATTTGTTATTGTTGAAAAATCTGGAAATTTTTGTGATCTTAACAGTCTGTAAATATGATCTACAAGTAGCCCTTGATGTTTTGTACATTTGAATTAAACATCTTTTGTTCAGACTCCCACTTTTGAACATTATATATTCTAATGCCTTAAGTACTCGGGGGGAAAAAAAAGAAATCTGACTTTAAGTCAGTTGAGAAACATCTTAAGATGTTAAATGATGATTCTATCTGCCAATCGACATCTGAATATAAGTACTGTGAACATATTTTTAGAGAAATGCACGTGTATTTAATAACATATGGAATGTCAGCATCATTTTGATAAGATTAAGGCCTGATTCTGGCTGCATATTAATTACAGCTCTATAATTGACCAGCAAGTTACTTCACTTTTCTGTCCTTCAGTTTCCTCATCTGTAAAATAGGTAATAATGCATACAGTTGTATAAGAATTAAATTAATTAGTACAGGTAAAGTTCTTAGATCAATGCCTGTCATGTAATGAGTATTTTTAAAAAATTAGCTATTAAGGGGCACCGGGGTGACTCAGTAGGTTAAGCCTCCTACTCTTGATTTCAGCTCAGGTCACGATCTCAAAAAAAAAAAAAAAAAAAAATTTAAATTATTCCCCTCCCTCCCTCTTTCTCTCTCAAAAAAAATAATTAAAATTACCTATTAAGGTATAAAACTATATTAAGATGTAAAATTATTAAACTTCACAAAAATGAGGAATTGAAAGAACCGCTGCTATTAACATTAAAACCAGTGGGTTATCCAAGACCTTGCCTTCAGTCAAGTGGCAATTGGACCAATCTTCTCAATTGAAAGATCAGTTGTGAAGGAGAAAAACAAACAAGAAAAAAACAATGTACAAATTGTGGGGAAAAGTTTATCGTGTCTAAATAATTTTATAACACTATTAGCTCTCGAGAGACAGAATCAAACTACCACTCATGTCAAACTCTTAATATTAAGTAAAAAGAATTTGTAAGTTACTTTCTTCTTAATTTAGTTTGCTTTTGCTATGCTTGCTTCATCATCATGTTCTCTAAAATGAAGTCCTTGCATGCTCAAATCAAAATGCATTAGCAAGATATTTATATAATTCACAATTTTTAGGCTATTTAGAGATTTTTCTTCTCCAGGGATTCCCAAATGTCAGAAATATCTTTTTCTGTCTTCTGGTATAAAATAAATTTCATTATCTTTACTTATAAGTGATTTTGCCTGTCTTTCACAAGTTATAATGTATAACTTAGCTTTAAAGGTGTGCTACAATTTAGGAAATTCTGATGGTTGACTGGAGACACTATTTTAGTTTTTGAACGGACACTGGTCTTTTTATGATACTGTCGATGATTGTCAGTGAAGACTTAGAGACGAAAATTTTAGAAGGATGAAAGCCATAAGGTCAGAGAAGGGGCCATGTCACTAGAGCTACAAGGTTAAAATTACGGTGACATGCACCAATCATACCTTCTCCTTCCCACTGCCAACCTGTGTCAAGTGTGAATCAGGAAATGTTAAAAAAGGCAGAGGACTTAGATCACCTCCAATACTCTCTCGTACGGGTGAGGGTGGCCCGCTTAAAAGGAGAATGTGACCGGCTCAAACATACAAGTGAATCTCAGACTTTTTACACCTTGAGATCACTTTACAAAACAAGAGATCTTTTACTATGCTCTCTTGCCACTATGAAAGAAAATCTTATGAGGACAGTATCCTGGGAAAAGAGGTGCTGTTCCAGTCATGTTTTTCTTTTCTCCTTTTGTCTTCCCTTCTTGACTTTCCTCTTTCCTCTTCCATTGCTCACATACCTCTCACATAAAAATGATTGTAAATAAGCATATGCCATGAAAAGCCACGTTACTTTCAAATGTTGTTACCTTTTCCTCTCTTCCATTTGGTGTCTATATGGCACTTATTTTGTTACCATCTGAAATTACCTTGAGCTTTTACGTGTTAAGGTGTTCATATTTCCTCTCTCCTTCCTGTCACATAATCCCCCTCCAAAGACTTTACCAGTGGGCATCATTCCGTAGCTCTCTTATTGGAATCAGTGAACACAAGAAGAACACAAAGACTACACATGGGTGTGTGTAGGCACATAAATTACTTCCTCAGTAAAGTTAGGTAAACTCAGCACTGAACCGGCTTAGCCCATCTGTTGATAGATCTTGAATCCCCTACCCTTTATCTTCCACATTGACTTTTTTTTTTTTTTTTTAGCATTTAACAATATTTTTATTTAACAATGCACCATGAGTTATATGTGGTTTTAAAACTTTGGTTTTTTAAATTTTATTTTTATTTATTTTTCTTTACTGAACAGTGTTCCACATCTTCACCAGTTCTGTCTTTTTTTTTTTTTTTTTTTAATTTGCTGGGCAATCATCTGTTTCTTGTAGGTGATGGAATAAATCTCTCTGTAGTAACCTCATCTAATTCTTCTCAACTTTTCTGCATTGGGGAGTTATGTTTTTCTTCTCATTCCTAAGCTTTCTCATTTCTTTCATAACTGATGAATCAAATGAACAAATAGATTGTTTTGGTCATGGATCTTTCAAAAGAGCCAGGTTTTACATTATTTAATATCTGTACTATTGTTTGTAAAATTTGTTTTCATTCATTTTGGCTTCATTCCAAGTTAGTATTCACTGTTTGAGAAATTATATATATTCATTTGTATATGTATACTTACTTACAGACATATATATTTATTAAATATATTTTTTTCATATATATAGATATATACATCTATCTTAAGATAGCCACCTCAGAATCCATTTTAAAAGTCAGCATTAGCAGGATACCTAATGTATGATTGTATTTTACCAAAATATAGATCTGTAGTTATACAAATTGTAAAGCAATGAATCTGAGAGTAAACACCTGATTTTTGTCTTTAAAATTTTTGTTTTTCCTATAAAATTATATTTTAATGCCAATTATTTTAAATTACAAGAAGCGTGAACTTAAAACTACTGAATCCATATATTTCAGAAGTCTTTTATAATTCAAAAGTAATTTGTCCTAGTTTGGGGACAAATAAAGTAATTTACAATACTCGACATTCATGATTTTTTCAAGATAAGCATGTTTTAATGATTCTTAATTACTGGTTTTCAATCATAAACAACCAGGAGTCATTTCCTGTCTTTCTACATAAGCGTATGGCATAAAATAACATATTTAAAAAGCCACCAATTTCCTTTAAGATAAAATTATGATGTCTGTTATAATTCACAATATTAGATTTTATACATATCTGTTGTATATACAAGATCTGATATTTATTTTAATCTTTATGAAAATTCCTAAAGTCCTAGTAAATGACAAAAAAGTTTTATATTCTCATTATATGAGGTCACACTGATGAAAAGATGGATAAATATATTCAGAGAATACCAATGAACCATTAAGATAGTATAACAACAACAATAACAACAACAACAACAACAAAAACAGATTAAAAAGGTCAGTGTGGAGAGGAGGGGAAAGATGGTGGAGGAGTAGGGGCCCCTATTTCAACCAGTCCCCTGATCAAGCTGGATATCTACCAGACCATCCTGAACACCCAAGAAATCATCCTGAGATGTAGGAGATACATCTGGATCTCTACAAACAGAACATCTCTGACGCTGGGTCTCAAGGTATGATGCGGGGAGCCAAGAGTCTGCGCGCAGATATTGGAAGATAAATGGAAGGGGGAGGGAGCCACCGCGCTCGGTCGCCAGGAACGCAGAAGCCTCCTGCACTGGGGAATGGGCCCCACTCACAGACCGGTCGCCACGGGGAAACCAGAGTGAAATGGAGAGCCTGGGAGAGCACACACGAGAACTGAGGGTGGCTGGCAGTTTTAGAAGCACAAAGGGCAGAGACCTGCCGGCTCTGGGAGCAAGGACCCGGAGAGTGGTTTTGGGACGCACAACCTGGGACACTGCGGATTTTTAGCAGCATTGACAGAAACGGAGTCAGTGTGGCCAGGAGAGCTCAGTGAAGAGCAGACTGCGATTCCTCTGTTCTGAGACAGAGACTAGGATACGGCCACTGCTGCTCTGACTCTCAGAAGAGGCACAGAAAGTCACCAGGGAAAGCCATGAGAGAACAAAAGCCCCCCAAAATGGTTCTCACTGGGCCCATCCCCCCCCCACAGGGGGCAGGGCAACTCTGCCCAAAAAGGATTGCCTGAGTACCAGTGCAGCAGGCCCCTCCCCCAGAAGGCAGGCTGAAAGAAAAAGAAGCCCATATCCCTAAGGTCCCTATAAGAGGTGTACCTTGCTTGGGTCCTGGTCAATAATTTGGGCTCTGTACATCCCTGCAACCACACCTCATCAGAATGAGGAGGAGGAAGAACCCCCAACAAAGGAAAGAAACAGAAACTGTGGCCTCTGCCACAGAATTAATGGATATGGATATAACCAAATTGTCAAAAATGCAATTCAAAGTAACAATTATCAAGATGATGTATAGGCTTGAGAAAAATATTAATGAAAATATAGAATCTCTAAGGGCTGAAATGAGAACGAATCTGGTGGAAATTAAGAATTCTATGAATGAAATGCCATCTAAACTGGATGCTCTTCCAGGGTAAACAAGGCAGAAGAATAAATTAGTGAGTTAGAGGATGAGATGATAGAAAAGAAGGAAAGAGAGATAACACTGGGCGGGGGGGGGGGGGGGGGGGGAGTCCTTTTTCATGAAAAAAAAGCTAGGGGGGATTACTGACTCAATCAAATGTTCCAGGAGGGAGTTAAGATGGCGGAGGAGTAGGGGACCCCTTTTTCAGCCAGTCCCCTGAGTCGAGCTGGATAGGTACCAGACCAGCCTAAATAACCACGGAATCAGCCTGAGACGCAGGATGATGCATCTGGAACTCTACAAATGAACATCTCCAGCGCTGAGTATTGAGGTACGAAGAGGGGAGCTGTAAACCGTGCACAGATATCGGAAGATAAACGGAAGGGGGAGGGAGCCGCCGCGTTTGGGCGCCGGGAAGTGGCAGCCACCTGCACGGGGGAGCGGGCGGACTCACAGAGGGCACCCGAGAGAGAGCGGACTGAGACCGGTGAGCTGGGAGCGTGCGCCACCAGGCATCTCCCCGAACACCGGAATCCCGGTGTGCTCACGGGATCCAGACTGAGACCGGGAGCTTCCGGAGCGCGCGCTGGGCGGCTGGCGGCTGGCGGGCCACCTGCACGGGGGAGCGGGCGGACTCGCGGTCGGCACCCGCGAAACAGCAGACTGAGACCCTGAACCCGGTGCGCGCGCCACCAGGCTTCTCACGAAACTCCGGAATCGAGGTGTGCTCACCGGGCATAGACTGAGACCGGGAGACCCGGGAGCCTGTGGGGCGGCCGGTGGCTGGCGGCATTAGAAACACAAAGGACAGAGACGGGGCGGCCGGTGGCTGGCGGCATTAGAAACACAAAGGACAGAGATGCGCCGGCCCTGGAAGTGAGGGCAGGGACGCCGGGTTGGTGCGCACATCCTGGGACGCTGCAGGGTTGAGAAGCACCAACAGTAACAGAGTTAAAGTGGCCAGAAAATCAGTGGAGAACGGGCCGCAATCCCTCTGTTCTGTGACAATTCGGCCTCTGCTGCTCTGACCCTCAGAAGAGGCATAGCCGGCCGCCAGGGAAAGCCGCCAGAGAACAAAAGCCTGGAAATACCGGCTCAGAGAGTGCCCATCCCCATCCCCCCTCGCAGGGGACACAGAGGCTCTACCCAAACAGGGTTGCCTGAGTATCGGCGCGGCAGGCCCCTCCCCCAGAACACAGAAGGCAGGCTGAAAAATCAAGAAGCCCACAACCCGGGCGCCTGGGTGGCGCAGTCATTGAGCTCCTGTCTCCGGCTTAGGGCGTGATCCCGGCGTTCCGGAAAGGAGTCCCTCATCGGGCTCCTCCGCTGGGAGCCTGCTTCTTCCTCTCTCACTCCCCTGCTTCTATTCCGTTCTTGCTGACTGTCTGTCTCCCTCTCTCAGATAAGTAAATAAATAAAATCTTTAAAGAAGAAGCCCACATCCCTAAGATCCCTATAAAACAAGGGGCACGGCCTGGGACCCAGTCAATAATTTGGGCTCTGGACAACACCGCAACCTCTCCTCATTAGAATGACAAGAAGGAGAAGCCCCCCCCAGCAAAGAAAAGACAGTGAGTCTGTGGCCTCTGCCACAGAAGTAACGGATATGGATGTAACCAAATTATCAGAAATGGAATTCAGAGTAACAATGGTCAAGATAATGAGTAGACTTGAAAAAAGTATTAAGGAAAATGTTACTGAGAATACAGAACCCCTAAGGGCGGAAATGAGAGCGAATTTGACAGAAATTACAAATTCTATGAGCCAAATGCAGGCAAAACTAGAGGCTCTGACGGCCAGGGTCACGGAAGCAGAGGAAAGGGTTAGTGAATTGGAGGATGGGTTAATAGAGGAAAAAATAAAAATAGAAGATGGTCTTAAAAAAATCCATGCCCACGAATGTTGGCTACGGGAGATTACTGACTCAACGAAACGATCCAATGTTAGAATCATCGGCATCCCCGAGGGGGTGGAGAAAAACAGAGGTCTAGAAGAGATATTTGAACAAATTGTAGCTGAAAACTTCCCTAATCTAGCAAGGGAAACAAAAATTCGTGTCCAAGAGGCAGAGAGGACCCCTCCCAAGCTCAACCATGACAAACCTACGCCACGTCACGTCATAGTGCATTTCGCAAATATGAGATCCAAGGATACAGTATTGAAAGCGGCCAGGGCAAAGAAATTTCTCACGTACCAAGGCAAAGGCATCAGAATTACGTCAGACCTGTCTACACAGACCTGGAATGAGAGAAAGGGTTGGGGGGGAGCATTTTTAAAGCTCTTTCAGAGAAAAACATGCAGCCAAGGATCCTTTATCCAGCAAGGCTGTCATTCAGAATTGATGGAGAAATAAAGACATTTCAGAATCGACAGTCACTAGTCAATTTCGTAACCACAAAACCAGCCCTACAGGAGATATTAAGGGGGGTTCTATAAAAATAAAAAGGCCCCAAGAGTGATACAAAACAGAAAGTCACAGCCAATACAAACAAAGACTTTACTGACAACATGGCAGAATTAAAAGCATATCTCTCAGTACTCCATCTTAACATTAATGGCTTAAATTCTTGCTTAAATGCCACAGGGTTGCAGATTGGATAAAAAGAAATGACCCATCCATTTGCTGTCTACAAGAGACTCATTTCGAACCCAAAGATGCATTCAGACTGAGAGTAAGGGGATGGAGTACCATCTTTCACGCAAATGGACCTCAAAAGAAAGCTGGGGTGGCAATTCTCATATCAGATAAACTGGATTTTAAACTACAGACTATAGTTAGAGATGCAGAAGGGCACTATATTATTCTTAAAGGAAGTATTCAACAAGTGGATATGACAATTATAAATATATATGCCCCCAACAGGGGAGCAGCAAGATACACAAGCCAACTCTTAACCAGAATAAAGAGACATATAAATAAAAATACATTAATAGTAGGGGACCTCAACACTCCACTCTCAGAAATAGACAGAACACCCTGGCAAAAACTAAGCAAAGAATCAAAGGCTTTGAATGCCATTCTCGATGAGTTGGACCTCATAGATATATATAGAACACTACACCCCAGAACCAAAGAATACTCATTCTATTCTAATGCCCATGGAACATTCTCAAGAATAGACCATGTTCTGGGACACAAAACAGGTCTCAGCTGATACCAAAAGATTGAAACTATCCCCTGCATATTCTCAGACCACAATGCTCTGAAATTGGAACTCAACCACAAGGAAAAATTTGGAAGAAACTCAAACACTTGGAGACTAAGAACCATCCTGCTCAGGAATGACTCGATAAACCAGGAAATCAAAAATCAAATTAAACAATTTATGGAGACCAATGAGAATGAAAATACAACAGTCCAAAACCTATGGGATACTGCAAAGGCGGTCCTAAGGGGGAAATACATAGCCATCCAAGCCTCACTCAAAAGAATAGAAAAATCTAAAATGCAGTTTTTATATTCTCACCTCAAGAAGCTGGAACAGCAACAGAGGGACAGGCCTAATCCACGCACGAGGAAGCAGTTGACCAAAATTAGAGCTGAAATCAATCAAGCAGAAACCAGAAGTACAGTAGAGCAGATCAACAGGACTAGAAGCTGGTTCTCGGAGAGAATCAATAAAATTGACAGACCACTGGCAAGACTTATCCAAAAGAAAAGAGAAAGGACCCAGATTATTAAAATTATGAATGAAAAAGGAGAGGTCACGACGAGTACCATTGAAATTGGAAGGATTATTAGAAATTTTTATCAACAGTTATATGCCAATAAACTAAGCAATCTGGAAGAGATGGAATCCTTCCTGGAAACCTATAAACTACCAAGATTGAAACCGGAAGAAATTGATTCCTTAAACAGGCCAATTAATTATGAAGAAATTGAGTCATTGATAAACAACCTTCCAAATAACAAAACTCCAGGCCCGGACGGTTTTCCTGGGGAATTCTACCAAACATTCAAAGAAGAAATAATACCTATTCTCCTAAAGCTATTTCAAAAAATAGAAACAGAAGGAAAGCTACCAAACTCATTCTATGAGGCCAATATTACCGTGATCCCCAAACTAGGCAAAGACCCCATCAAAAAGGAGAATTACAGACCGATTTCCCTAATGAATATGGACGCCAAAATCCTCAACAAGATACTTGCTAATAGAATCCAACAGTACATTAAAAAGGATTATCCATCACGATCAAGTGGGATTCATACCTGGGATGCAAGCGTGGTTCAATATTTGCAAATCAATCAGCGTGATACATCATATCAACAAGAAAAGACTCAGGAACCATATGATCCTCTCAATCGATGCCGAAAAAGCATTTGACAAAATACAGCATCCTTTCCTGATTAAAACCCTTCAGAGTGTAGGAATAGAAGGTACATTTCTCAATCTCATAAAAGCCATCTATGAAAAGCCTACTGCAAATATTATTCTCAATGGGGAAAAGCTGGAAGCCTTTCCCTTAAGATCAGGAACTCGACAAGGATGCCCACTCTCGCCACTATTATTCAACATAGTACTAGAAGTCCTTGCAACAGCAATCAGACGACAAAAAGGGATCAAAGGTATTCAAATTGGCAAAGAAGAAGTCAAAATGTCTCTCTTTGCAGATGACATGATACTCTATATGGAAAACCCAAAAGAAGCCACTCCCAAACTATTAGAAGTTATAGAGCAATTCAGTAACATGGCAGGATACAAAATCAATGCTCAGAAATCAGTTGCATTTCTATACACGAATAACGAGACTGAAGAAAGAGAAATTAGGGAATCCATCCCATTTACAATAGCACCAAAAACCATACGTTACCTTGGAATTAACTTAACCAGAGACGTAAAGGACCTATATTCTAGAAACTATAAATCACTCTTGAAAGACATTGAGGAAGACATAAAAAGATGGAAAGATATTCCATGCTCATGGATCGGAAGAATTAACATAGTTAAAATGTCCATGCTACCCAGAGCAATCTACACTTTCAATGCTATCCCGATCAAAATACCGAGGACATTTTTCAAAGAACTGGAACAAACAGTCCTTAAATTTGTATGGAAACAGAAAAGGCCCCGAATCTCCAAGGAACTGTTGAAAAGGAAAAACAAAGCTGGGGGCATCACAATGCCGGATTTCGAGCTGTACTACAAAGCTGTGATCACAAAGACAGCATGGTACTGGCACAAAAACAGACACATAGACCAATGGAACAGAAGAGAGAGCCCAGAAATGGACCCTCGGCTCTTTGGGCAACTAATATTTGATAAAGCAGGAAAAAACATCCGGTGGGAAAAAGACAGTCTCTTCAATAAATGGTGCTGGGAAAATTGGACAGCTACATGCAAGAGAATGAAATCTGACCACTATCTCACACCATACACAAAAATAAACTCCAAATGGATGAAAGACCTCGATGTGAGACAGGAATCCATCAAAATTCTAGAGGAGAACATAGGCAACAACCTCTATGACATCGGCCAAAGCAACCTTTTTCATGACACATCCCCAAAGGCAAGAGAAACAAAAGATAAAATGAACCTGTGGGACTTCATCAAGATTAAAAGTTTCTGCACAGCCAAGGAAACAGTCAGAAAAACTAAGAGGCAGCCCACGGAATGGGAGAATATATTTGCAAATGACACTACAGATAAAGGACTGGTATCCAAGATCTACAAAGAACTTCTCAAACTGAATACACGAGAAACAAACAAATCAAAAAATGGGCAGAAGATATGAACAGACACTTTTCCAATAAAGACATACAAATGGCTAACAGACACATGAAAAAATGTTCAAAATCATTAGCCATCAAGGAAATTCAAATCAAAACCACACTGAGATACCACCTTACGCCAGTTAGAATGGCAAAAATAGACAAGGCAAGAAACAACAATTGTTGGAGAGGATGTGGAGAAAGGGGATCCCTCCTACATTGTTGGTGGGAATGCAAGTTGGTACAGCCACTCTGGAAAACAGTGTGGAGGTCCCTTAAAAAGTTAAAAATTGAGCTACCCTATGATCCAGCCATTGCACTACTGGGTATTTACCCCAAAGATACAGACGTAGTGAAAAGAAGGGCCATATGCACCCCAATGTTCATAGCAGCAATGTCCACAATAGCTAAATCGTGGAAGGAGCCGAGATGCCCTTCAACAGATGACTGGATTAAGAAGTTGTGGTCCATATATACAATGGAATATTACTCAGCTATCAGAAAGAACGAGTTCTCAACATTTGCTGCAACATGGACGGCACTGGAGGAGATAATGCTAAGTGAAATAAGTCAAGCAGAGAAAGACAACTATCATATGATTTCTCTCATCTATGGAACATAAGAACTAGGATGATCGGTAGGGGAAGAAAGGGATAAAGAAAGGGGGGGTAATCAGAAGGGGGAATGAAACATCAGAGACTATGGACTATGAGAAACAAACTGAGGACTTCAGAGGGGAGGGGGGTGGGGGAATGGGAAAGGCCGGTGATGGGTAGTAAGGAGGGCACGTATTGCATGGTGCACTGGGTGTTATACACAACTAATGAATCATCGAGCCTTACATCGGAAACCGGGGATGTACTGTATGGTGACTAACATAATATAATAAAAAATGATTAAAAAAAAAAAAAAAAAAAGACATGATTCATCCAATGTTGTCTACAAGAGATTCACTTTGAACCTAAAGATAGATCCAGACTGAAAGTGAAGGGATGGAGAAAAATTCTCCATGCCAACGGACCTCAAAAGAAAGCTGGGGTAGCAATTCTCATATCAGGCATATTAGATTTTAAGCTGAAGACTGTAGTGAGAGATACAGAAGGACACGATATTATTGTTAAAGGGTGTATCCAACAAGAGGATCTAACAATTGTAAATATCAATGCCCCCAAAAGGGCCGCAGCCAACTACATAAGCCAATTGTTAACCAGAATAAAGAGACATAAAGATAATAATACATTAATAGTAGGGGCCCTCAACACTCCACTCTCAGCAATAGACTGATCATCTAAGCAGAAAATCAACAAAGAACCTACAGCTTTGAATGACATACTGGACCAGATGGACCTCATAGGTATATACAGAACACTCCACCCAAAAACAACAGAATACTCATTCTTTCAAACACACATGGAACTTTCTCTAGAATACACCATATACTAGGTCACAAAACAGGTCTCAACCAATACTAAAGATCGAGATTATTCCCTGCATATTCTCAGACCACAACACTTTGAAACTGGAACTCAATCACAAGAAAAAATTTGGAAGAAACTCAAACACTTGGAAACTAAGACCATCCTGCTTAAGAATGTTTGGATAAACCAGGAAATTAAAGAAGAACTTAAGCAATTTATGGAAACCAATGAGAACGAAAACACATCGATCCAATACCTATGGGACACTGCAAGGGTGGTCCTAAGGGGGAAATACATAGTCATCCAAGCCTCACTCAAAAGAACAGAAAAATCTAAAATGCAGTCCTTATACTCACACCTTAAACAGCTGGAGATGGAACAAAAGAACAGGCCTAATCCACGCACGAGAAGATAATTAAGATTAGAGCAGAGATCAATGAATTAGAAACCAGAAATACAGAAGAGCAGATCAACAAAACTAGAAGATGGTTTTTTGAAAGAATAAATAAGATCAATAAGCCACTGGCCAGACGTATCCAAAAGAATAGAGAAAGGACCCAAATTAATAAAATGATGAATGAAAGGGGAGAGATCACGACGAACACCAAGGATATAGAAACAATCATTAGAAACTATTATCAACAACTATATGCCAATAAATTAGGCAACCTGGAAGAAATGGATGCCTTCCTGGAAAGCTATAAACTACCAAGACTGAGACAGGAAGAAATTGATAATCTAAATAGACTGATTAATAGTGAAGAGATTGAAACAGTGATCAAAAACCTCCCCAAAAACAAGAGTCCATGGCCTGACGGATTCCCTGGGGATTTCTAACAAACATTCAAAGAAGAAATAATACCTATTCTCCTGAAGCTGTTTCAAAAAATAGAAACAGGAGGAAAACTACCAAACTCATTCTATGAGGCCAATATTACCTTAATCCCCAAACCAGGCAAAGACCCCATCAAAAAGGAGAATTACAGACCGATATCCCTGATGAATATGTATGCCAAAATTCTCAACAAGATCCTAGCTAATAGGATCCAACAGTACATTGAAAGGATTATCCATCATGACTAAGTGGGATTCATTCCTGGGATGCAAGGTATTCAACATTCACAAACCAATCGGGGTGATAGAACACATTAATAAGAGAAAAGAACCACATGATCCTTTCAATTGATGCAGAAAGAGCATTTGACAAAATACAGCATCCTTTCCTGATTAAAACCCTTCAGAGTGTAGGGATAGAGGGTACATTCCTCAATTTCATAAAAACCATCTATGAAAAGCCTACAGCGAATATCATTCTCAATGGGGAAAGCTGAGAGCCCTTCCCATAAGATCAGGAACACGACAAGGATGCCCACTCTCACCGTTATTATTCAACATAGTACTAGAAGCCCTAGCAACAGCAATCAGACAACAAAAAAGAATAAAAGGTATTCAAATTGGCAAAGAACAAGTCAAACTCTCTCTTTGCAGATGACATGATATCTTATGTGGAAAACCCAAAAGACTCCATCCCCACATTACTAGAACCCATACAACAATTCAGTAATGTGGCAGGATACAAAATCAATGCTCAGAAATCAGTTGCATTTCTATACATGAACAATGAGACTGAAGAAAGAGAAATTAGGGAATTGATTCCATTTACAATAGCACCAAAAACCATGAGATATCTCAGAATAAACTTAACCAGAGAGGTAAAGGTTCTATACTCTAGAAACTACAGAACACTGATGAAAGACATTGAAGAAGACACAAAAAGATGGAAAAACATTCCATGCTCATGGATCAGAAGAATAAACATAGTTGAAACGTCTATGCTACCCAGAGCAATCTACACTTTCAACGCCATCCCGATCAAAATACCAATGACATTTTTCAAAGTGCTGAAACAATCCTAAAATTTGTATGGAACCAGAAAAGACCCAAATCCCCAAGGAAATGTTGAAAAAGAAAAACAAAGCTAGGGACATCACATTGCCTGATTTCAAGCTATACTACAAAGCTGTGATCACCAAGACAGCATGGTAATGGTACGAAAACAGACACACAGACCAATGAACAGAATGCAGACTCCAGAAATGGACCCTCAACTCTACGGTCAACTAATCTTTGACTAAGCAGGATAAAACATCCAGTGGAAAAAAGACACTCTTCAATAAATGGTGCTGGGAAAATTGGACAGTTATATACAGAAGAATGAAACTTGACCACTCTCCCACACCATACACAAAGATAAACTCCAAATGGATGAAAGACGTCGATGTGAGGCAGGAATCCATCAATAGCACAGAGAACATAGGCTGTAACCTCTTCGACATTGACCATAGCAACTTCTTTCATGACACATCTCCAAAGGCAAGGGAATGAAAAGAAAAAATGAACTTTTGGGACTTGATCAAGATAAAAAGTTTCTCCACAGCAAAGGAAACAGTCAACAAAACAAGGAAGCAACCATGGAATGGGAGAAGATATTTGCAAAGAAAACTACAGATAAAAGGCTGGTACTCAAAATCTATAAAGAACTTCTCAAACTCAATACCCGAGAAACAAAAAATCAAATCAAAAAAATGGGCAGAAGATATGAACACTTTTCCAATGAAGATATACGAATAGCTAACAGACACATGAAAAAATGCTCAAAATCATTAGCCATCAGGGAAATTCAAATGAAAACCACATTGAGATACCACCTCACACCAGTTAGAATGGCAAAAATTGACGAGGCAAGAAACAACAAACTTTGGAGAGGATGTGGAGAAAGGGGAACCCTCTTATGCTGTTGGTGGGAATGCAAGCTGGTACAGCCACTTTGGAAAACAGTGTGGAGGTCCCTCAAAAAGTTAAGAACAGAGCTACCCTATGACCCAGCAACTGCACTACTGGGTATTTACCCCAAAGATACAGACATAGTGAAAAGAAGGACCATATGCACCCCAATGTTCGTAGCACCACTGTCCACAAAAGCAAAACTGTGGAAGGAGCTGAGATGCCCTTCAACAGACGAATGGATAAAGAAGATGTAGTCCACATGCATGGGACTGGAGGAAATTATGCTAAGTGAAATAAGTCAAGCAGAGAAAGACATTTATCATATGGTTTCACTCATTTGTGGAACATAAGGAATAGCAGGGAGATCGTTAGGAGAAGGAAGGGAAAAATGAAGGGGGGCGGGTAAGCAGAGGGGGAAATGCAGCATGAGAGACTATGGACTCCAGGAAACAAACTGAGGGTTTTAGAGGGGAAGGGGGGAGGATGGGTTAGACCAATGAAGGGTATTAAGGAGGGCACGTATTACATGGAGCGCTGGGTGTTATATGCAAACAATGAATCTTGGAACACTACATCAAAAACTAATGATGTTCTTTATGGTGACTAACATATCATAATTTTAAAAATAAATTTAAAAAAGAAAAAAAAGGTCAGTGTGCAGTGAAAGAGTTAAACATATTGAAGATTTACCTCTTACCTACAAACTCTGAGCTTTACAGTGAACTTTGATATGAAACCCAAAAGAGAGAAGAAAATAACCACTAACCCTTAACTGTTAACATGTACAATTTTCCAAAAAATAAAACCAGATTTTCTCAAAAAACAAACAAAAAAAACTATTACAAACCCTTATCAAGTATAATCTTGAAATATTGTTATTCTTGACTGTATCTGGATTTACCATTACAATCAAATTTCTTCCAGAACAACTCTTAGGCTTTGAACTATAGGCCTTGTACAAACGGAAAAAGAGGATCTGCGTAGAGTTTTGTACGATAAATATAAGACCAGAGATATCACCTCTTGTAAAAGGTCTCCTGTATCAGCAACTTACGACAGTACTTGAAAAAATGTAAGACCAAGAGTCAAAGAAACTATTTGATAGAGAAAGAGTATTAATTTCATGACCCTTTTTAAAAACAAGACTAAACACAGTGCAGTGCTGCCAGACCTCTAAGGCAACTGATGTGTGTCTTAATAATTTCTTTTTTAAAACAATCTACTCTGCCTTTATTATCAATATGTCATTAGAAACCATGAAGTATGTCCTCATGAACTGATTCAGATATCAACTACGGGTTTTGTTCTCTGTTTAAAATAGTAAGAAGATGGGGCACCTGGGTGTCTCGGTTGGTTGTCTGACTCTTGGTTTCAGCCCAGGTTGGGATCTGAGGGGAGGGTGTTGTGAGACTGAGCCCCAAGATGGGCTCAGTGCTCAGCAGGGAGTCCGCCTGAGATTTCCTCCCTTTCCCCCTGTCCCTCCCCCAGTGTGCACTTGCCCGTGCACTCTCCCTAAAATGAATAAATCTTAAAAAACAGCAAGAACGAATGGGTCAGGGGAGGAATGAGGAGAAAGGGAAAAAATGAAGGAGGGAGAGAAGATGAGAATAAAAGTGTCATAAGTCACTCTGAATCTTGAATTGGCTCCTAATCATCTGTAGTAAAGACCAAGTCATCAGGACATCAACATGACTCTCCCAGGGAGCAAGATTAAAGTTTCAGAAACCAGGATGGTGTGAATCATCTTGGAGTGGGGAAAAACATCCTGCTTAAATAGGAAGAATTATAAGAATTTATACTATCTTTAATCGCAAAAGATTAAACAAGAACAGATCAAAGTGTAATTTTCATCTATAGCAATTGAATCCTTAGTTTTGGTAAATCTTTGCAGGGGACAAACTTTGAACTAGAAATCTGAAACAGTTCTTTAATTTTACTATAGCCCCTATTGAAACAATAGGACTTCTTACCAGAATTATTGCTTCTAGAACCTAAATCCTTTTTTTCATTTTACAATATTTTTTTAAAGAAAAGAGTAAAGAGGGGCACCTGGGTGGCTCAGTCGTTAAGCATCTGCCTTCCACTCAGGTCATGATCCCAGGGTCCTGGGATCTAGCCCCACATCAGGCTTCCTGCTCATCAAGAGGCTTGCTTCTCCCTCTCCCACTCCCTCGATTGTGTTCCCTCTCTCGCTGTCTCTGTCAAATAAATACATACTCTTAAAAAAAAAATCAGTTCTATCAAAATTAGCTATGAGAACATTGTTAGGAATGCTAATTTTTCATTAATATTTTTAGGACTACTATTAGAAAAATTCAGAATTGAACGTGTTTTAAGGCCATGTGTGCCATGTGCTAGTTAATTCAGTTTCTCAAAAGAAATCCCCTTGATTCCCCTTACTTGACAGACTTGAAAGTTCTTAGTATTTGATGCTTCCCAAATAGCTGATTTTCCTTCACAGATCACAGTCTATTAAAAGAGAGAACTTGTATAACCCATTGCTGTTCTAATTTATGATTTGTTGTATCATCCAAATACATTCAGAATTTTTTCCATGTTTTATAATTTTTTTCAAATTATGCATAATGTTTGGTTTTGTTCGGAATTATTTTACAAATCTCCATACTAACATTTTAAGTTCTCAGTATCAAATTCTGCAAGTCTCCATAATCCTATTCCCATAGTCCAAATAAAAACAACCTAACAAATTTGAGAGCTGGCACTTTGGTTAAATGTTTCGTTGCCAATTATGAAGTTCTAACTAAACAACTTTTCTTTTTTGAAGCCAAGACTTCATCATAATTAAAGATGTTATAGAAATGTGACTCAGTGAGCTTAGAAGTAATTTAGGAAAGCAAAATAAAAAACCCCATAAATGAGCAATTTGCATGTTTTTCTCCTCTATTTCATTGCCATGGTGGTGGGAAAATAGTTTATGGATAATGGTGGTCTCATCATTTCTAGTAAATCAACTGACTGACCAAAGTCTCCAGAAAGTTTCATGGTTCATGAAGTTTTAAATTACAAATTCTCACATCATCCATTTTCCAATTTATAGCAGTTGGAGCAAAAATCTAGTTTTAAACAATTAGCTCAGAAAGTGCAGGCCCCTTTTTGTTTGATGCCATCAGTATCATTCTTGAATGTGAATCCCAAGTCTGTAAGTCTCAAAGGGATTCTAAATATTCGTACTCTTAGACTCATTATTCAATGATAGATATTTTGGTATTATTAGCTTTACATTGATCACAAATGCTTCATAGATTTTGTGTGGTTTTTTTTGAGAGAGAAAAATATTACAGTGAATTACAGGACAAAGAAATTAAATATATAATCAACTGGCTATTAAACAAACTGACGTATATGAATACAAGGGTATGCCCTAATTTGCTGCCTGTTCGTTTATAATTTATGGCCTGAAAAGATATAAAAGATAATTGCCACTTAGATATCGAGAATATATGTAGACTATTGGGTTCTCAGCCTATGTGATGTCTCAAAACTGTTTGACTCTAATGACCAATCTCTACTCCCTGAAATAACTGTTTTCTCTTGTTTTCTGTTTTATATTTTCACTTTTTTGCTTTGTTTTTGCTTGTTTCTCCTTTAGTGGTGATGTCTTCTTTACCATCTCTCATTGCTGAGGTTCTCCACGTTTGGTCTTGAGCCTTCTACCTGGATGTTGTACCTGTTCCCTGCAGCTTTAAATATTCTCACTGTACTGACAACTCCAAAACTCTATCTCCTACACAGACTTCTACTTGGATTCCAGGCACTCATATCCAGTCTCCTATTCAGTATACTTAACTTAATCTTTCACAGGCATCTCAAATTAAATAAGTCCCAAACCAAACTCACCTCCCGGCCTTCTGCAAGCTGTTTTATCCCAGTCTTTTCTCAGTATATAGGATACCATCACATACCCAAATTGCTGAAAGCAATACCACATAAGTGATAATACTAGAAAACTGGGAGTAACCCGAAATCCCTTCCTCTTCCTCCCCACCCACATTCAATTTGTCAGCATATCCATGATTTCTGCCCCCAAAATTTATTTTGGATATGTTTACTCCTCTTCATCTTATCTCCCACCACCTTTGTCAAAACCTTTTCCAGGCCACTAGAGTAGCCCGCAGTTTTTCTTGCTTTTTCTGTGGTCTTCCTTCATTCTATTGCTACACAGATCCCAATTAAACATAAAACACAAGAGGTCACGTCTCTTTGTAAAATCCTTTAACAGTTTTCTCCCTTGTACAAATCTCCCAATGTTGGCTTACAATTCCTTAGTTAGTTAATTGCAAAGTTAGACTCTTGATTATGTCTCCAACCTTGTGTATCCTCTTAATTACTATTAACATCATTTCATCTCCTATAAAATGTCAGTTTTTCTCCCAATTTAGGGACATAATATATGTTTTGCATGCTACCTGAAATGCTGGTGTTCCCTAAGTTCTAAACATGGTTGCTTCTGTCAGACCCTTCAAATCTCAATTTAAATGTCACCTCATCAATAAGACAGTCTCTACTATGGTTCTCTGATTATATAAGCTTAAGTATTAAGAGTACTGACTCTACCCAAACTCATATCCCAGCTTTACCCCTTTCTGCCATAGAACACTGGACAACTCATTTGACTTTTTTGTGTCTATTTCCTCATTTTTAAAGCACAAAAAACAAAAGTACCTACCTCATAGAATATTGAGAATTTTAATTAATGAGTAAACACATAGAACTTGGTCTGGAACTGCTCTATCAATGCTCAATAAATGTTAATAATTTTCTTTACAGTGTTTCATAATTTGTATTTGCTCATTTACCAGTTTGCTTGACTTTGTTTTTGTTTGTAGTCAGTGTCCCCTAGAGGACTAAGAACTTTATTAAGCAGGGTAGATTTATATGTGTTTTCTACCATTGCAAACTCAGTAACAAATACAATGTCCAGCACACAGATGTGCAACAAACTAGTGAATCAAGAAATTATTATTGAATGGATTTAAAACTCTTACTTAAAGATACATCTGGTTGTTGTTTTTCCTCAGGCTACAGGGGAAAATGTATTCATTGCTTTAACCATATGTTTTCATCATTCACTGCTAATATACATATACATGTAAAGAATTATAATTTGCTACATAACTAGGCTCTTGTTTTTAATCCTCAGTTCACTCTTACTAAAACAATTTAGCCATGAGTTGCCAGATGCATCATTTTCTCTTTATTCTCCACTCTTTTCTTCAAAAAACCATATCTTTTAACATGGGGCTTTGCATTTTCCATAGCATCACAGGCTTTCCTTGTAGGCTCTCATATGACATCTGAGCTTTCAGAGACACCAACATTATAGCTAAAAGCCTGCAAAACTTATCAGGCAAAACTTCTATGTTACTGCTGTCACTGTTGAAATTGCAGCACTTTCTGTTGACCTCTGCATACTTGAGCTCTGCAAAAACAATGTTTTAGGCATAAGATCACAGGGTTTTTTTTTTACTCTTTGTTTTCTTCTATATTTACTTTGAAGTTTGTCTTTGACCAGCTCCTATCCTGAGACAGGTCTGAAGTTTCCCAGTCTTCAAAACACTGAACTCTTAGCTTTGTGTCCATTGCGTGACCTATCTTCCTCCAGGCTGCACAAAAACATTGGCTCTGCTCCCTCTTTGCCATGCCCTGAAAAACCTACTTCAAGCCTCTTAGTGATTCATCAGGTCTGCTCAGACTGTAACATTATATTGCTTCATTCTACTCTTTAGTTTTCCTTATTTGATAAAGTAATATATTAGGAGTTCTATGTAATGTTTAAAAAAAAAAAAAAGCAAACTTAGAAATAACTTGTTTCCTCCTCTATAACCCCTCTTTGCCTCATCCAACTTACCAAGGCATAAATCTCACCCTTGCTAGGGAGACTTTATCTCAAGTTAAGTAAAATTTAGACAAATTTACACTTATTTTTAGCACTTCCATTATGTTATCTGTTCTGGAACAATTAGAAAGCCATATATATAGGGAGGGCACAGTAAACCCAAAAGGCAAATAGAAAAATAAAAATATGCTCATCTGTAGTCATTATGAAAGATACACCTATTAAACAGTGGAATTCCATTCTGCATATATTTGGTTAGAAAATATTAAGTTTGATTAAGCCTAGAATGGGCATAAGTAAGCATTAGTGGCTGAAGGATAAATTAAGGTACTTATTGTGGAGGAAAATTTGGACATATCCAGGAAAAGTTAAAATGTATATATACTTTAACCCGGCATTTACACTTCTAATAATTTACCTAGCAAACAGCAAATAAAGTACACAAAGTGATTAAAGGTATATTCACAAGGAAATAGTAAGCATGTTCCATTTCCCAGCTCCCTATTCTTAGCTCACATTATTTCAGCAGAGCTGACACCCCATGCTCCAAAAGTAGCATATGACCCAAAGTTGAACATCCAGAATATCACCTCCCATGACCACAACAATTGGTCAAGAGAAAGAGTTTTCAACCAATCAGAGTTTTGAAACAATCAGACTCAACAAAAATTATTCCTATCATATATGAGGAGTAAACAGAAGATCACTTTTTTTTTCTGCTGGTTTCCTGAGACAAGGCTATAAGGCTGAAGCTACTGGCAGCCATTCTGACACCTTGAAAGGAAACCCAGCCTAATGAGAGAATCAGCCAGAGGAGAGGCAAGCCCAAAGATGGGAAGAAACCATTTACAGATGACCCTAATTTAGGGCATGGAACCAATCACACTGGAAATCAGTTGTACTCCTAATTTTTTTGAACTTTGATGGCAAATCCTCTTCTGTTTAAGCTGATTTTAATTGGGTCGTATGACATTTTAAAACCAAAAGAAGCCCAACTAATAGAAAGGTGGTATTTTAGCAGACAAATGAAAAAAGTCATCCCTCTAGAGAATTTTAATCATGACAAATTATGACACATACTTAAAAGGAATACTAAACAGCTATTAAAGAGAATAAAATATAACCATTGATATTTCTATAGATAGACATCAAGAATGTAAGAAAATTCTAGAAAAAATATCACAGCTACTTAAATTCTAAAACTATGTGTATAAATACATTTGCATAGACTTGTATATGCATAGAAAATTTCTGGAGTAGTGAATAGTGGTTACTTTCGTGAGTTCTCATTTAATTTCATACTTTTTATTTTACACTCACCTGTTCTATTTGAATATTGTACCATGAACATGTAGATATATTTGTAATAAATGTTGTGCAAAAAAGATGTAGAAGCAGCAAAATATAAAACTACCATTTTTTCTTTCTAGCTTTATTCAAGGTGAAGTCAGTATTCCACTACAGAAGATAGAATAAGATCTAATACCATTTACTATTTATTTCTTTGCTTAGATATTAATGGTGTGTATATCAGAGTTTTGACTATGATGCACATTCAAACAGAAATAGAGGAAACAGGTCTATGCATCAAGCCAAAATATGATTTCCTTAATGTAGCCAATATAATTGCTGTGGTGCGGTAGACAGACTTTAAGGTGGTCCCCATGATTCCATCCGTGGTGTTCATTCCCTTGAATAGGACTTATTTCTAACCAATAGAATATGGCAAATGTAATGAGATGTCATTCCCATGATTATATTATATGGAAAAGTGGTCAAATGTCACACATCACAGAAGACTCTGTCTTGCTAGTCAACTTGCTCTAACGTCTTGGATGCCCTCACCTTGTCCTTGGTTTTGAAAAAGCAAAGTAACACAAATCCTATAGTCAGAAGGAAATGAATTTTGCCAACAACTTGAGGGAGCTTGTAATTTAATCCTTTCTCAGTAGAGCCTCCAGATAAGAACTAGCTAAACCATACCTGGGCTTTCAATCCATAGAAACTGAGATAATAAATGTGTGTGGTTTAAAGCCACACATTTGTGGTAATTTGTTACAAAGCATAGAAAGCTAATACAGATAAAATAAGACTTGAATTCTAATATCCATGCAAAAATTTGTGACTCTTCTCTGTAAAGATTAAAAACAATATAAATTACATGCATGTTGGAAGCCTATCGGTGTAAGAAAACTAAATATTTTTAAGTTGTAGAACATTAAAAGGGAACATAAATACCAGAAAAAAAGAAGACACCAAAGACAAATTATGTTTTTCTGTCAGGATTGTGAAACCCACACTTGCTATGTTCATTCTTAGCATAAAATGCAATTCCACACTGACTATTTTCCACATAATTTAAAGCCCCAAACATAAAGTGTTGGTGTTTTCTACCCAAAAAAAAAAAAAAAAAAGGAGTGACTGAGGGAAGGGGGACAAAGCAAATGTGTATCACACCAAGGAACTAAACGTAGATGTAAGAAAGAATAGTTTGGTTTAGATACAAAACATTTAATATAATTGCAATCCTTGGATTCTAAACAATACAAATTTAAGGAGATATTCTATCCTAAAATGCACAGGTGAAGCTCTCAGTAATTACAAAAGGAACTGTTTGCATACCTAAGGTCTAAATTTTCTAAAAAGCAACAAAAAAAGTATATATGTATAGATACATTCAGAATGTGTTGCTTCTTCTAATGCTTACTGAACTATACACATACTTAAACACTGATTTTAAAATGTAAAATGAAATCCTTTCTAATTTTGAATGATTTTAATCAAGTCAACCCACACACAAAGGTCCACATAAAGACGTATTTTTATATGAAATATTTTTCCCTAGTAGAGTTCACACAAATATAGCCTCTCTGACTTTTTAGTAACTGTGGCAAAAAACGTTGATTGGGAATTTATTTTTCTTGCAGCTTGTATATGTTTTCTTTTTCTTGGATTGTCTGCCCTGATAGTTGAGGGATTTGAACAATTCTTTCCACAATGGTAACAGAGTCAGAGGTCAAAAGTTTCCAAGCATGGACTAAACCTAAACAGCAAGAAAAGTATCAAAATGTATGCAAAAATATACAGAAATGTTTTTGATCTTATAAAAGCAAAACACACCAGAAAACTGCCTTAAGAAAATAAACCTCATGTTTGTCTAAAAAAAAAAAAAAAAAACTATCAAGAAGTCTATAATAATCACATCAACTGCCTCAAAAATCTTAAAAGCCGTATCTATACGATGAATAGCCCCAAGCCAAGAAAAATTTTAATGCCATGTTCTGAATGATAATAATAGATAGTGACCAGTATAATTTAGGAAACAAAACCCAACCAAGTAGAAAAATTGACAACTAAACTTTTTTTTTTTTTTTAAATCAAATCAATGTTGTGTGTAAAAGTCACCAGAATGAAATGGAGAATTGAAGTAATTATCTGGATAATTAAAGCTCAAAAATGTAAATCTTTCTGCCCCACTATTTATGTATTTCAGGGAAAAACTGACTTGGAATTTTTACTTTACATGACTGTGTAACTATTTCATGAACTAGCATTTCTCTACACAAAGGCTGAGCAAAAACTTTACTCAAGGGTTGAGAATAAAGAGAACTACAACGTAGATACACAAATATCTTAAACTGCATACTTCACATAACTTCATAGTGCTGTGGAAACATTATAAAATATTGGGGCTTTATCCTAAGGCTCAAGGAAGCCATCCATATAATTAAATTTGCATTTGGAAAAATCTGCTCTTGCTATAATATGGAAAATTTGTTGCCAGAACAAATGTGGACAGGCCATAGTGCAGATGTCAAAGAACAAGAAGGTGAATGAGCTACCTGTCTCACTCTACTAAGCATCTCTGCTTCCTTTGCCCTTGGTTCATAGTTTCAGTTCATGTCATTCCATCTATGAAGGAGTTCATGAAATTCCAGCCTGTTCTGTAAAGTCAACCATTCCTGCTTTTGCGTACACTAAACCCAGTGTAGGTTTCGACCATCGTACACAAACCACTTAAATGCAGTTAATTGTGTGCATACATTTGTTCTACGAGTCAATATATTCCTAATGAGATTTGTTTTCTGACTCCAGAATCTAACACAATGTTTGAACCTGTGTTGATCAAGCAAGTTCTGACTGACATGAAACATTTATTTCTACTACTCTTTTCTGTTCCCTCCCTAAAGACCATTCTTAGAAGAACATTTTGAAAATACCCATTTTGGCAAATTTTAATAAGTTATAGTGCTGTTGAAATAGCTCAAGTTGCAAAAAGAAGAAATCTTGTCCGTATTACTCTCACTGCATCCCCTTGGCCTAGAACAATTCTGGCAATTAGCAGGCACCCAATAAATATTTGAAAAATAAAAGAATGATTCATTTTTAACTCGAATATCAGCTTTCTCCCTCCTTTTTAAAATGTCACCCACCACTAGTATATGTAGAAAACATAATTCATGTCTACTCGTAGGGTCTTCTTTTGTTTACTGGCCCCTGGAAACAGTGCTTTTATTTCTGAGGAGTTAGTGCAGAGAAGGATATAATTCTTCCGCCACAACCCACCACACAGTCTTGAAAAAGGAAAAATGGTAGACTTGATACTGTAGTTGCTTTGGTTTAAAAGAAAGGCAGTCAAAAGTATTAAGCCCTTCAAAGGAGAATTGCACTGTGAATATACCCCATTTATTTGATCTTGTTTACCTCTCTTCATCCATTCTTCTTTTATCTTCAAACCTGCTGAGTACAAATATCTACTACCCTTTAAGTAAATTATATCTTTTATACTGTTTGATTTGGTGTTTGTCCCCTTATCTCACCATCCCTTATGTGGGTCATAATAAGTAGTACATTTTCCAAAGTCCATTTTTTGATCTACAGCAACAAAAGGAGGCAGAAGAAGAATAGGTTTTGGTAATCCAAAACTAGTCTCCTTCCAGAACCCTATTTTTTTCTTCCTCCTGCCTTGTCCCCCTCTGTCTCTTACACACATATACCACATATCTTGTAAAGAAAAACATTTCTTTTTTTAATATATTTTATTTATCTGAGAGAGCGAGAGTGCATACGAGTTGGAGGAGGAGCGGGGGAGAGGGAGAAGCAGACTCTTCACTGACCAAGAAGCTGACTCAGGGCTTGATCCCAGGATCCCGAGATCATGACCTGAGCCAAAGGTAGACACTTAAGCAACTGAGCCACCCAGGTGCCCCAAAACACATTTATTTTTCCAGATTCCAGAGGCTAAACAAGGAAGGTCTATACTAGAGTGGAAAGTAAAACACACCTGAACATTTGTGGCAACAATGGCAATATCACTAGCGTATTATACAGAAGGAAGTTCCATGCCACCAGTACCTGTTACAGTAGCCCTAACTACCACAGACTGGGTGGCTTTAAACAACAGGATTTATTCCTTCAAAGTTCTAGAAGGTAAACATCTGAAATCAAGGTGTCAGCAAGGCCATGCTCTCTCTGGAGATTCTAGGGGGAGCATCCTTCCTTGCCTCTTCCTAGATTCTGGTCATGGTTGGCAATCTTTGACGTTCCTTGATTTGTACGTTCACCGCTCCAATCTCTGCCTCTGTTGTCACATAGTGTTCTTCCCTCTCCCTGTGTGTGTTTGTCTTTGTGACTTTTTTCCTCTTTTATAAGGACATCAGTCACATTGGGTAAAGGACCCACCCTACTCTGGTGTGACCACATCTTAACTACCTCTACAACAACTATTTTCAAATAAGATCACATTCTGAAATTCTGGGGAAGAAATGAATTGGTTGGGGTAGGGGAACACTATTCAACCCAGTATATCACTTTGGATAAACTTTCTTTTAAGCTACTCTGTGGCTCTGAGGTGCCTATCTATAAGAGCAAATTAAATCATTACTAGAATCTTCTGTAACAACACCCGGGAGTTTTAAGATAATTGCATTGATTTTTCCAAATTCAAAATGAAGCTAGTATCTTTTTACCCTAAAAGTCTGATGTTACATGCAGGTGATAACAAATGGGGAAATTTCATAATTTTTTTCGATATGGAAACTACTACAAAACTCCCTGTTTTAATACAGAACATTTTTACTCCTTCTTAGTAGCGTCCACGTAATTTTTAA